>NC_141553.1:44782500-44950000 GCF_021556685.1 Rattus norvegicus
TCTAGGAAATAAAGTAAATCAACAGGAAGCTAGTATAATTCAAATAAATGGATAACAACTGCTGAGTAGTAGCAGTGATTAAAAACTTCCCAACCAAAAATAGTCCAAGACCTGATGAGTACATAATAAAATTCCACCAGACATCTTTCAAAGAACAAACATAGGAGTACTGTTCAATTTATTTCATAAGGTATTTACAAATTTATTTATGAAGCCAACCATGGCATCCAAAATAGACAAAGATAAAAACAATAACATCAAAAAATGATGGGCCAATAACTCTGATGAAATAGATCTCCAAATTCCCAATTAAATCCTTTCAAACTGAATTCAAAAGAAAATAAAAAGGATTACCCACTATGATCAAATTGACTTCATCTCAGAGATTAGGAGATAATTCAACGTATGTGATTCAACAAGTACGATCTACCACATAAACGGTCTCAGTGACAAAAACCACATGACATTCTTCTCATTAGATGCAGAAAAGACCTTTGACTCAAGCTCAACATCCTTTCAAGATAAAAATTCCTGGAAAATCTAAAGGGGAAAAAATCTCAACACAGTAAAGGCAATTTGCAACAAGATCACAGCAAGCATCCTCTAAACAGAAAACAAAAATCTAACTCATTTATACTAAAAGGAAAACCAAGTCAAGAAGTTCCAATCTCTCAGTTCCTGTTTAGTATAGTACCTGAAGTCTTAGCTAGAGTAAGAAGATACCAATAAAAGAAGGATAAGCAGAAAGAAGTAATATATTTATGGATGATATGTTTTTATGCATAAAAGACGTCATAGAGTCACAGGAATATCCTATAGGTCATAAATACATTAATCAGTGTAACAGGATACAAAATCTGTGTTCTCTTATACATATACAAAATTACCCAGAAAGAAATCAGGAAAACAATACTATTTGCAACAGCATCAAAAAATATCTTGGATAAGTCTAAGAAACTGAGAGAATTGTGTAATTAATTTTTAAGACCTTAAAAGGAAATTGAAGAATATATATGACAAAAAGATATTCTATGCTCATAGACTGGTAGGATTAATACTGGAAAAATGGCCTTCCTAGCAAACTCAATATTTTTAAGTTGTTGACCAATGGAACTACATCTACTCTAGGCTATTGTCATTGTTCTTGCTTACTCTCCAGAATTTGATGGGAAGATTCCATTGCTGATGATATGAGTCATGGAATTTAGAGGATCAAGCTTGTATCATGATCAGTATTGTATCATGGCCATGGACAGAATACTGTGACATGATTGCCACCCCTGGAGCAGAGAGCCAGCAACATGTGAATCTCCTCAAGTACTGATGGCTGCTATAGCTGTAAAGCTTGTTTGCATAGAAATGTACATATTTTCCTTCATGTTCCTCCTTCAGGGAATATTCACCCTGTCAAGGTTATCAGGAAATGTTCCCCCTGCAATATGAATTATTAGAGGGGTTTCATGCAACTGAAAGAAGAGAGGTAGGGTCTTTAGTGAGTTAACATAGTCAGAAAGATATTTAAAGAGATATGATTTGGTAAATAAAGGAAAAACTCTGGATCACAAAAGAGGAAGAAATAGTTAATAAGCAAGGATCAGATAGATAGTTATTGGTAAATGCTCTCCTCTATGGAAGCCATCAACAACTAAATTTGGCCTACATATTTTACCCCCTAAATAGGGTAGTTATATGTGTGATCCAAGAGATTGGTCTAGTATCAAGAAAAAAAGATGATGGCTTAAGTGATATTCCTGTTTTCTGGGATTCCAAAATATCTTCCAATAATAAGGTTGAAGTTTCTGAGATATAAAAGAAAAAAATCGAAAGATTAAGAGAATATATTGAGATAGCAAAGGATTATAGTGGGTATTAGCCAAAAAAAAAATACAGAATATCCAAGATAAAGTACACAGAACTCAAAAAGCTCAACAAACTGAAGGGCCCAAATGAGGACTCCTCAGTTCCATTGGGAGGGAGAAGAAAGCAACCCCAACGGGGGAGGGAGGGAGAGACAGGAGAGGAAAAGGAGATGGGGGTGAGAGGAGAAGGGAACATGATTTGGTATTGGGTGGGGGGGAAATGACTGAAGCCCTGAAGGCCAGCAGAAAGAATAGAAACAGGTGGCCTCGGGAGGAAGGAGGTTGGGAAGACCCTCTAGAATGTACCAAAGACCTGGGAAGTGAGAGACTCTCAAGACTCAAAAGGGGGACCTTAGATGAAAGGCCCTACAGTGGAGAGAGGGAACTTATTGAATTCATCTCCAGCAGAAAGACAGGGTATTAAGTGAGGAATGGCTATCCCACAGCCAAAGCTTTGACCCGTACTTCTTCCTGTCTGAAAGAAATGCAAGGATGGAAATGGATAAAAGCCTGGGGAAGAGAAGGTCCAGTGACAGGCCCAAAGTGGGATCCAGGTCAAGGAAAGGCCCAAGACCTGATACCATTACTGAAGCTATGGGGCATTCACAAAAAGGGACCTACCATGACTGCCCTCCAAAAGACCCAACAAGCATCTGAAAGAGTCAGATGCAGATATGGGCACCCAACCAACAACAGATGCTGCTGACCCCTCTGGTTGAATTAGGGAAAAGCTGGAGGAAGCTAATGAGGAGGGCAACCCTGTAGGAGGACCAGCAGTCTCAATTAACTTGTACCCCTGAGATCTCTTAGACACTGGATCACCAACCAGGCAGCATAGACCAGCTGAGATGAGGCCTCCAACACATATGCAGCAGATGAATCCCTGGTCTAGGTTTAGTCAGAGAAGATGCACCTAACCCTTAGGAGACTGGAGGCTCCAGAGAGTTCAGAGATCTGGTGGGGTGGGTGGGGTGGGGACATCCTAGTAGAGAGAATGTGGGGGGTGGTACGGTTGGGGAGGAGGTATGATATGTGGAACCCTCGGGGGTGGACCGGTAGGGGAATAAAAGCTGGAGTGTAAAACTTAATTAATTAATTAATTAACTTTAGAAATGAGAGTCAATGCTGCTTGCATTGGCACAAACAAGGGCTCACTAAATTGTCAAAATTTTATTATAAAAAAAGTTAGCTAATTTTCTCACATAAAAATAGACTTTATATCTAGACGTGGCAGCCACAAGTGCTGTACCCAGGAAACAGCACAAGACTCGCTGTGTTAAAAAATAAAAAGGATTTGCTTTCTGGTTCATTTACTTCAAATATAATTCTGTGTTTCAGTTTCTAAGAGTCAAGGGGCTGAAGTAATAAAATGATGATCCAAAGGGTACCTGGGGTAAATGATGAAAAGGATATGCTATTTCTAAGGAAAGTAGCTTATGGAAATAACAGACTAGGCTTTGGTCTGCAAGAGTGAGGTATTTCAATACCAGAAAACACGAGCAAGAGAGAGCTATCCTGGGCAGAACACAGAGCCGTCAGCCTGCATCTGTAACTGACTTGGAGCCATTCATCTGCTGCTCACTTTCTTCCCCTCCTCAGGACCTCTGACCCTGACAGAGCTAAGGTTGGTTCTCAGCAACTTGGTACAACTGGAAGCTTCATTACTACTAGTGCCCTTTTACAGTGCTGGAAGTGTTATGAACCCTACCACAGGAGAAAAGTAATCAACGGCACTACCTCTCTGTGAATCCTGTGAGCTAAAATAATGACTGGCCTAGTAAGACATGCCCACTGGTGTAATAGAACTAAATATCATGGAAGTTACAAACTACATTTTGATTGGATTTAAGTCCCGCTCCACAAATTGAGGCCAATACCTGCCACCATTATTGAAGTAACAATGGAATAATTTTATGGTTAGAGGTCACTATCACATGAGGAATTATATTTAAGGGTCAAGGCATTAGGATGGTTGAGAACCACTTATCTAGATGAACATAGCTCTCAAACCTCCTCAGAGAAGCTTCTATTTGCAGTACGTGGTGATTAACACAGAGACACATAACTAATCAACATACAGAGAATTAGAGACTACAGCGTACTCAGTTCTAAGTGGACATCTATATTGTACCTTCCAAACTCAGGGACCACTGAAGAAGAGGGATTAGAGGCATTGTAAGAGGCATAGGTAATAGTTGACTCTATTAGGAACCAGTATCTTCCTGACACAGCAGGGCAGTTGCACAAATTAACTCACAGAAACTGCGACAGAGTGCATAAAGCTACACAGGCTTAATTAAGTCAGACAAAATATTAGCATAGATGGCAGAAGTGGGCTTGAAGCAACACCCAAACTTGTGAAATAATGTAGGAGGCCCTGAAATGCTCCTATACTGAAATGAAGGCATAACAAATAAACAAAAATATATGAGTGAATGAATGAATGAATATTCATTCCTATAACTTTAAGCGCATAACAATATGAGCACAGATGACCTGGGATGCGTGCAAAGCACCTGTTGTCATGGAAACAGGAACACAAAGACAAGGCAATCCTATAGCAAGCTGCAGTATAGTCTGGCAGAATTGGAGAGCTCACTACGCAAATTCAATTGAAAGACCCTGTTTCAAATAAATAAGGTATAGAGTGTTGTATGAAGACACAGGAAATGACCTCTGCCCTGCACATGCACTCTCATAGACATGCACGACAATGCTCCACAAATAAAAGTGAACATGAATTAATAAAATATAGAGTTAAGGAAGCTTCCATTCACAAGTATAGATGCGTATTCATTTCCCGTAATGTGAATAAATAAATCTCATTGTCAGTGAGAAGCCCCAGACGGTTCTTTATAATTAGGATGAAAAGAAAAGGAAACGGCTTCTTCCCTTTGCCTTGCATCTTCGGCTGTGTGTTAGCTGCTTCTCGGACAGCAGCAGAGCATATGACTGCATTCACAGTAGCCTTGTAAATGAATGGGAGACGTGACTAGTGTTCAAAGTTACGTAGATTCAGTGTGCTGACGGGGAGAGTGAGAATGTGGAATAATTATGTCTTATTTGTGGGACACATTCTATCTCCTTGCTGTCTTGAAACTGAAAACCAAGATACCTATGGGCTGCAAGTCCTTGCTGTAAGGACTCCTGGTTTTCTGAATTCGGAACATACTTCTAGAGCCAGGGGAAGGTAACCATGATGGTTGACTGGAGCTTCTCCAATCCTATCAGAAAACATTGAGGCCAGAAGGGAATGGGTTCAAATCTACTTTATTTTCCCCATGTGTTATGATTGCTTCTTCAACTCTTGTCTTTGTTTCCAGTCTTTTAGACAAAGGAAGTAAAATATTTACCAAGTATAAGAATATACACTTGATAATTTAGCCTGACGATGTCTCTCTCTGGTAGAATTGTTGTCTACATCCATAAGGCCCTGGGTTTGATCATTCATACCGCCAAATCCATCACTGCAAGAACACCGCTGCCCTGGCACAGCACCAGCATAAATAAAGGAGACACAGTCGGGTATTTAATTCCTCAATTGCAGGTGAATCTTCCTTTTATAATTAAGTCTAGATTACTATAAAGTTGGGCTTTAGTGCTTCCTGAAATGTTACTAAACATGATAGCATTAAGAAAGTTATTTAATAGGTATAATGTGAATAAAGTTTATGATTGATAGCCTGGAAAATATAAGTCATCATGTCTTTAAAAATAGGGAACTTCAATTGAAATATGATAGTTTTATATTTTTTTAAAGTGTGCCCTCTACACTTACATGCCTTCTGGTAAGCAGATATAGTTCCATAAGTAAGATGTAGAAAATTTATGGTTTGTTTCCTATGACACAGAAAGTGCTGCACGCACATTCCGTCAGGACTTTCCCAATTCTAAAGCCGGACACTGTTCTCACAACGTATCTCATATTTTATTTAATTTTGATCTTTGAAAAATTGAGAGACTGATGGTAGGGTAGGGCGGCGGGAAGGATGGCACAGACTCAGGGCACTGAGAGGAAAGTCTGTTACTACTACGATGCTGGAAACTACCATTATGGACAAGGGCACCCAATAAATCCTTCACTGAATCCATATGACGTACAATTTGCTGCTCAACTATGGTCTCTACCAGAAAGTGGAAATCTATTATCCTCACAAAGCTAATGCTGAGAAGTACCACAGCGATGACTATATTAAATTCTTGCATTCTATTTGCCTAGATAATATGTCTGAATACAGCAAGGAGAGGCAGAGATTCAACGTGGGTGAGAACTGTCCGGTATTTGATGGCTTGTTTGAGTTCTATCAGTTGTCCATTGGTGGCTCTGTCGCAAGTGCTGTGAAACTCAATAAGCAGTAGACTGACACGGCTGTGAACTGGGCTGGGGGGCTGCACCATGGAAAGAAGTCTAAAGTATCTGGCTTCTGTTACATCAATGATATCGTCTTGGCCATCCCGGAACTGATGAGGTATCACCAGAGGGTGCTGTATATTGACATTGATATTCACCATGGGGATGGCATGAAAGAGGTCTTCTATACTACAGACCGGGTCATGACTGTATCCTTTCATAAATACGGAGAGTACTCCCCAGGAACTGGGGACCTACAGGATATTGGAGCTGGCAAAGGCAAGTACTATGCAGTTAACTACCCAGTGCGAGACAGCATTGATGATGAGTCTTATGAAGCCACCTTCAAGCCAGTCATGTCCAAAATAATGGAGATGTTCCGACCTAGAGCAGTGGTCTTCCAGTGTGGCTCAGATTCCCTTCTGGGGATCAGTTAGGTTGCTTCAGTCTGACCATCAAAGAGCATGCCAAGTGTGTGGAGTTGGTGAAGAGTTTTGACTTGCCTATGCTAATCTTGAGAGGAGGTGGCTACACCATCCGTAATGTCTCTCTGTGCTGGACTTGGGAAACAGCTGTGGCCCTGGAAACAGAGATCCCGAATGAGCTACCGTACAATAACTACTTTGAAGACTGTGGACCAGATTCCAAGCTTCACATCAGCCCTTCCAATATGACTAACCATAGCACTAATGAATACCTGGAAAAGATCAAGAAGTGGCTCTTTGAGAACTTGAGAATGCTGCCCCATGCTCCTGGGGTCCAAATGCAGGCCATTCCAGAGGATGCCATCCCAGAAGAGAGCGGTGATAAGGATGAGGAGGACTCTGATAAATGAGTCTCTGTGTGCTCTTTTGACAAACGCATTGCCTATGAGAAAGAATTCTCTGATTCCGAAAAGGAGGGAGAAGGTGGTCACAAGAACTCTTCTAACTTCAAAAAAGTCAAAAGAGTCAAAACACAGAATGAGAAAGAAAAAGAATCCCGAAGAGAAAAAAAGAAGTCACAGAAGAGGAGAAAACCAAGCAGGAGAAGCCAGAGCCAAAAGGGTCAAAGAAGAAGTCAGGTTGGCCTGAGCAAGGCCTGAAGCTCCATCTTCTCCCCAAGTCCCTCATTTGCTCCCAATTTCTCAGATTTTATGTTTTCTGTTCCTCTATGTATTATATAAAATATGTTAACTATAAGATCTCGAGGGACTAGATAGGAACCAGGGACCAGCGCACAGGATAGTGGTGCTGGGAGAACTCTTCCCAGAGCTCCCTTGTCTGTCCTACCCCAGGTCTTAGTTTTGAACTGTGTAGGGTCCAAGTGGAAAGAAAACAACAGGAATACAAAATCCTGAACTGCCAAATGCCCGCTTAGGAGCTCTGCTAAGATGCCCTCGTTAGCTTTTTTAGAAGGGGTGACTGGGTCTTCTGAGATCTCTTTTCAGGCTTGGGTAATACCAGCCATTTTTAGATTGGTTCTGTTTATAACATCCCACCCATCCTGGGCAAGCAGAAAAACTTATATTGCCCTGTCTTCCTCCAATTCTGTAGGTGCACGTTGTTACCCTAGCTTCCATTTTGAGATATTTTCATTTTGTGAGATTCTTTGTAATAAAACAGCACATTTCTATACCTTAAAATTGATATTTCTTATTTGGATTTAATTATTATTGTGAATATAAATTCTCTGGGCACTCCTGTATAGATTTGTATGGGTCATTTCTTCATTCTCTCTTAGGAAGGACACTGACGAATGAAAGGTACATATTTTTTAATCTGTATAAAAGATTGTAAACTTGCCCCCAAATTTGCAATATCATTGTTCATTCACACAAGCAATGTATGCAAATTTCAGTTGCTACACATTTGTCCGGTTTGGTATTGCCAATCCCTTATTGAAATGCTATCTCATTAGGAGTTTAATTAGCATTCCTCTGATTGCCCATGCTGTTCAACATCTTCACAAAGGATTATTCTCAAATCTTTCTGGTTTTCATATAGAGGCTTTTAATACATTTCAAATTAACTTTTATAAATAATATAAGATGGAGGTCAAGAATGTTTTAATTGCTTTGAAATGGATGTTTATTCAATTACATCATCCTGTTTCTTGGAGAGCAATAAATCATGCTCCCTCAGCGATGTTCTACTGATATACTTGCTGGTTTGTATGCAACTCTTTTATTCTCTTAATTGCTATGGCTTCATAACCCTTTATAGTCTGGTAGTATGATTCCTTCATATTTATTTTTTAATTAATTATCTTATTTATTTCCAAACCAATGTTACCTCCCGCCACCCGGTCCCCTCTTGGAGAGTTCTTCTCCCCATCCAGCCTCTCTTTGCCTCTGAGAAGGTGCCACTTCTGGGCATCCTCCCACCCTTGGGCACCACATTTTCTCCCACTGAGGCCAGTGCTCTGCTATATGTATGCTGGGGACATCTGACCACACCATGTAAGCTCATTGGTTGGTGGCTCAGTCTCTGGGAGCTCCCACGGATCCAGGTTAGTTGACATCATTGGTCTTCCTATGGGTTTGCCATCCCCTTCAGTTCCTTCAATCTTTCTCCCAACTCTTCCATAGGGGTCCCAGTCCTCAGTTTATTGCCTGGCTGTATTTGCATCTGTCTCAGTCAGCTGCTGGTAGAGGATCTCAGAGAACAGCCATGCTAGGCTCCTGTCTGCAAGCACAACATAGCCTCAGTAAGAGTGTCAGGAATGGGTGCCTGCCCATGAGATAGATCCTAAGTTGGGCTAGTCACTGGTCAGCCATTCCTTAGGCTCTGCTCCATTTTTGTCCCTGCATTTGTAGTTGAATGTTTTGTAGGTCAGTTGGTATCTCAATCTGTCCACTAGGGGTTCTGACTGCCAACTAGAGGTGGTCTCTTCAGGTTCCATAACCCCACTGTCAAGCATTTCAGCAGAAATCATCCACTATGAGTATTGAGAATGTACCCCATCCTGGGTCTCTAAGACTTTCTAGTGGTTCTCCTGCTCCCCATACCTAGTATGTTCATTTTCCTGGCCCTCTAGGCCTGTCTCCCACCTCCTGCCCCATAACTGATCCTACCCCCTTCCCTCTCTCCTTCCCCTTTCCCACACGGATATTTCCCTCCATCTGCCTCCCAGTATTATTTTGTTCATCCTTCAAAGTGGGTTTTAAGCACCCTCACATGGGCCTTCCTTCTTCTTTGACTTCCTAGGGTTTGTGGGGTGTGTCATGGCTATTTTGTACTTTATGGCTAATATCAGTGAGTATGTACCATGCGTATCATGGGTCTTGTTTACCTCACTTAGGATATATTCTGTTTCCAACGCATGGAACAAAAACCTAGATTCTTTTAAGCTGAATAAAGTTTCCCTCTATTTTCTAATTTCTTAGTTTCTATTATGAATAGATGTTGAATATTATGAAATATATTTTTACATTGACTGATGAGATCACATGATTTGCTTTTTAAGAAACATAAGGCAGAATGTGTAGTCAAATTTTCAAATTTCAAATCAGCCTTGAATTCTCAGTATGAAATCAATTCACACTTGGTCAGGATGCACAATTATTTTTATTTAAAATTTGAATTTCATTTCATGTTTTGTTGCAGGATATTTGATCATACTGTAAACCCGAAGATTGTGTTATTTAGTGAAAAATACTTGTTTCTAGTTGGGGTGTGGCTCAGTCCTTAGTAAACACCTTTACCTCGAAGTAATGATGGTAAACTTAGTTTGTAGGAGGATGCACCCGTGTTTGAAAGTGAAATTTAATTGAAGGGCAAAGTGACCAATAAGGGAAAGATTTTATAGACTAGGATATGGTCAACGCTCATGGAAAGAGAGAGAAAAGAGAAGTTACTTAAGACAGATCTATGCAGAGAAGAAGAAATAGGCAGAATTACTTTGACAATTGTACAAAGGGAACAAGTTATACAGAGGTAAAGACAGAGCACCCATGGAATGAGAAGGAGTTAAAAGTTTAGAACATATTGCCAGAGTTAAGTTTGAAGCTAAGCAGAGCAAAACGTCAGAGTCTAAGAGGGAAGTCAGATTGAAGCAGTCAGCAAAGAGAGAAGTTTTGAGCTAGAACAGCTGAGTTGGCCAAATGGTCAAAAGTCAGAAAGAACTACAAAATGGTAAGGTAATTTATCACTAAGTCTTAGAGACTGAAAAAACATTCAAGGCCTAGATGAGATTGTACAGGCTACTAGGTTCAAGGATTAGGCCTCGGTTAGCAGACTGGGGAAGTACGCCTCCAAGACAACAATGACATCAGGTAAATAAAAATTACATTTACACTGTTTCTTAATTGAGAACTTCAGCCAAATAAAATTACATGTATGTTGTTCGTAATTGAGAACGTTAAGTGTTTATATTCTTTTTTTGTTTTGTTTTTTTTGTTTGTTTTTTTTTGTTTTGTTTTGTTTTGTTGTTTTTCGGAGCTGGGGACCGAACCCAGGGCCTTGTGCTTGCTAGGCAAGCACTCTACCACTGAGCCAAATCCCCAACCCCAAGTGTTTATATTCTTAAAGAAAGTTTCTGTGGTTTCTTTCTTTTTCAGCCTTGCCTTTGCTCTCTTTATTCTCATTTGCATCTTTACCATGATCCTTTTCAATGAAAACGGAATATAGCATCATTGTGGAAACAGACAACGTGATAAAATGAGCATTGGCATTTGGGAGGGCTGATGCTGTATTTGCTCTTGAGACTGCCTTTTGCAACGGCCAGGGGACTGTGGTGCACACATAATCCTCACTGAGACAAACAGAGCAACTGAGCAAATGAGTGGGCACGCACCCTTGATTTTCTTCCACTGGACACCGTCTGTCTTACCATATTCCATATGTTCAATATTCCATATCTTAGATATATCTCTTCCATTCTCTTGGTCTCCTTAGCTACTTTAGAAAATAAACAAGTGAAATTGATCAGATTTTCATATATAAAATACGACAAACATATGAAAGAATATGCACTATTTTGGTGGGACTACATGCGTTAAATTATCTTGGTGGAATATCCAGGATTTTTAGACAAAATTCCTAGTGAATTTTGATATTTATGCATCATATGGAGATATAAAGTTGGAACATTTTCATTCTAAAAACCAGTGACTCTAAATCATGTGTTCTTAATATCATAAAGCTGTAGAATGTGGTTATTTACATTTTTAAATTATACTTTTCAATTTGCTTTATTCACAACCTAATTTGATTTGAATAATAACCTTGATAACATTGTACCATAACAACGATGTAATTTTATAAATATGTCTCTCAGAAAAAAGAAAACCTCCTATTATTTGTCCAAGTTAAACACACATTCATCTTTGAAAAAGCTAGTCAACATACATTCACAATATGGATTTACTTTTTAACCACTTCAGGTTGTGACCATTTTGTACTCCATATCAGAAAGATTTAAAAGTACCCTATGTATAATTTTCTACTAAAGTGGTATTTGATTGTTTAGCTTATATAGCATTATATGAAGCTAAACTAAGAAGGGAAAAGAAAACCCATTAGCGCCATCTCCCATGTTATATTTCTATGAACTGCTGGGTGCTACACCCAAAACTCTGAAAGGGCAACGAAAGCTCCCGTTTTAAAAGAATAGATTATTATAAGGATTGTTGGTTTTAAAAGTTCATAATGTGTTTACTTTTCTAAGTTCTTCACACTCTTAGGAAATGCTATGGCTTGAAAGCAATATTTTTCATTACAAGTTAATTATAATGCTTCCCTAATTTCCAACCACACAGATTCTGCTACCTTAATGTCTCCTACCTCAGAGAATAGTGATTGAGAATAATTGCAAATAGTCAATTCACCTTGGAAACTGATGGCCAAGGGATTGTGGGGGAACTATATTTTACCACTTTGGTATTGTGGATTCCTAATAAATAAATAAACCTAATCTTTAAAATTTCCAGAAAGCTACACAGCCTGAATATTCCATTTTTATAACATACTCCTGAAATTGTTTAGGAGAATAATTGTACTGACAAATACTTTTATTTCCACTGGTTGAGAATAAGACCACTGCCACAATCTTAAGCCAAATTTGAAGGAAGATCTCATTAAATGGGCTCTGGCCAGGACCATTCCGGGATTCCCAGAAAACTTTGCATGGACTAAAGATGGCGAACCCACAGGGCCACTGTATTCCTATCAGGTCCAATCAGGGGCAAGCTTACATGCTGAAGCACTTCCTGCCCACATACCTCCATACCTACACGTGATCAAGCACATCCTGTACAGATAGGTCAAACAAACATGGGATAATCAGCGTCACAGTCTTAACTGAGATCAGAACTTCTAACCTGAAAGATGTACTTTTCTTGTTCAGGTGTCACATGTTATTTTTAAACTCAAATACTGCAAGTTTTTAAATTATATTCACGTATATCATATGTGTGTATACACATTTTTAATACAAAACCATGGGGGAGTCTATTTGAGAGAATAAGCATGAGTACAGCAACAAGGAACAGAGAGTTTAAGTATTATATATATGTATGTATATGTATTTATGTATATATGTATGTATATGTATATATGTATATGTATGTATATGTATATATATTTTTGTGTATGTGTAAATATCACATGAAAATTCATTTTTCTGTACACTAACTCAAACAATTAACAGATGAACTCAAAATCCTGTCCTGCTGATTGGACTTGAAATGTAATTTATAAAATGCAAATTTAGATTTACAAAGAAAACATTCCAGGAAAAGATATACTTAAGAGGTGTTCTGAGGAACGAACACAGCATGGGAATAAAAGTATGGAAACATACCGATGGGATTTTGATGGACCTGTCATCTAAGAGTCTTAGAAGTCTAAAGAGGAAGCTGGATCACGACGTTCGTAATAAATTCAGAAAGGAGCCAAGCGCTTGCCAAGGTATTCGGTATTGCAAAGAAAGTTTTAACATCACTCGTACATTGTAGATAAAGTGTTTGTATTATTCTTGCTTCAGAATGAATACAGCTCACTCTGCCCTTGTTTGTTTCCATGTTTCCAGGAGTAATGTGAAGTAAGGTAATTTTAGCTCAAAGATAAGCTTTGAGCTAATCAGATGTGCATATACACAATCGTCCCATGAAAAGCAGCTATCCTGGGTCACAGAGAGGCATTTCCTCTTAGCTGCATTATGGCTAAAGAATGTGTGCAGGGCGTTGCCTTTAAGCTAAGTAAATTCTCATGCTTCAATTGATGTCTGGTAAGTAGGAAACTGGGCTGCCCTTTGAGCCATGGAATCTGAACTCCAGTGAGAAGAGGTCATGCTCAGTCCAGATCTTTTCAAATTCTGTTGGATTTACTAGGCATTCAGGAACTCAGCACAGTGGAACTCTTGTTGCTGATGCTACACAAAAGGTTTCTCTAGATATCCAGTCAATGTGTTGGGGGATGTTAGTCATCTTCATAGCTCCAAGGGGACAGGAAGACAGCTTCTAAGAACTGACAGAAGAAAAATAACCCTCTGATTTTATTTATTTTTATTGGGACGTTAAAACAACACCCAGGATGGACGTCACTAGCTATTTTTCAAGAATGCACGTTGACGCCATTGTTTCTAGTCACATGGCTGTGTAGCAGATCTCCAGAGCTCTCTCATTCTGTAGACAGATCAATTCCTGCTTCCTGCTCAGCTCTTAGGAAACGTATTCTGGGGCTTCTATGACTGTTGTTACATCCATGGCTCATGAGTGAAACCAGATCATCTCCATTATTGCAGGCTTGATTTATTTCATTTTGCATCATATTCTCAATGCACACACACACACACACACACACTAAAGCAAACAATAAGATATTTTTATCCTTTCTAAGTTTGAATATACTATTTTATTTTAACAGACTACTGTACTTTTATTACTGGGCTACATGTATGTCTTTGTTATTTGAATAATGCTGACCTGAGCCTTTTATTTAATTCTACTTTTCAAGTTTAAACTAGTTATTCAAGTTACGCATAAGGCAATTTTTGGAAAAAGATCTCTGTAATTTGGCTAGAAAGGTTCACACTATGGGACGAACATAAAGATATATATGAGCCAGTTTGATTATCTTTTTCCCACTATAAAATGAAAGTAGCATCAAAGAGTGAAGAATGGAGACTTGAAGTAGGGATAAAAAATATAATTAATTTGAATGTGAGATAAGAAGTTTTATGGTCAGACATTTCAACATATGCCTGATTTTTAAACATGCAAGATTCTAAGTATCAGGGATATCTTAAGTATTTCTTGAGTAAATGAATGGTCCTATGTTCATTACCATTAAATAAAAACAAGGCTTGCAAATAAAGGCCCACTAAAAAAGCAACTTAAAGTAGTATATAAATATTAACCTATGTCATTACTATATATTTTATGGACAATAATTTGTGGTTAAAATATGAAGTAAGCATATTCTTAGAAATGATAAATGTTAGATTCCCCATTTTAATTATATAATGCTACAGAGTGCATATCTGTGATTCCCCAAATGTACATGTCTGAGCTATAATCCTGGTGGTTTTTATTTGAAAATGGTGCCTTTGGGAGTTAATTACAAACGAGGGCAGAGCTCTCATGATTGTCTAGTGACCTGAAAGTGGGAGACAGAAAGAGCATGAATGCTTTCTCTCTTCACATCCTGAGGATTTGATGGCTGCCTAAAATCTGGAAGGATACCCTACACCAGGAATCTCACTGTTTACCACCCTGAGCTTGGATTTCCAGCCTCGACCACACTGAGAAATAAACCTTTAATAAGTCCACACTGGTGTTTATAACCAACCAAGACACAAGGAGAAGGAAGCCTATGGAATCACCTTGTGGAGAGATACAGAAATGTTTGCAATTGGATGTTCCTTATTTGATTTCTTAAGTCTGAATCTATTCATTTTTCTTTTTAATACATTAAAAAGTTGATCACATGTGTACATTTCCAGAGGGAGTATTGGGAGTTTGTGCCATTGTGCCCAAACTGGCTGAATTTAGTCGTCTCCTTCTACCATGGGGGTCATAGGATTTGTACTCAAATCACCACTAGACTTGGCTATATGCAGCTTTACCTGTGACTAGCTCAAGAATAAATTTCAAATTTTCAGCCTAATATGGGATAAAGTTGAAATTGATGAGAGCTGAGTACATGCTTTGGAAAGAGTGTATAAATTAACATTGACAGAATAGGTTGAAGTTATCTCTCCCTAGACATTGTGATTTCAAAATACTTAATTTTTCTACTACTTAATGGTCCATGTACTTGTTAATATATGTAGTGAGAAAAATAGTGTATGAAGCTAGATGCAATAAATGGTTTAAATTCCTGTTTTAAGATAAGTTCATGTTATTAAAAGACAAAGGGAATCATTTTTCTTCCTACTGAATTTATAGATTCCTATTGTGCCAAAATGTTGAGATGAAGAGCTAGTGAACCTGACTTTATTTGGTGACATTTACTCTTTGTAGAGTGTGTGAGATGTTATATTTGGCTTCTCAACTAAAGACACATGAGAGACTTTTTATCTAAATACAATTTAAAGTGCTCAAATATATTATTTCAAGAAATGAGTCATGTGGTAAGGATTTAAGCATGACCGACAGATTTGCGAGCTGTTGAGAGACATTTGATTCTCTAAGGATATGTGTTAAGTTTTGGTCACATCATACATCTTTCTTTTCCAATCCATTTTCTTTGAATAAATCATGGCTACTGGCTTTAGATGAGTGCTGTCTTTGTAAGTTTCTAGCTGTCAAGAAATTAAACAAAATCTGTTACAGATATACCTTATTTAATTGAACTTACTTTACTCTGATTTTATTTTATTTTATTTTTTTTAATACTGTGGAGTTGTAGTAGAAATTCAAGATTTGTGGAGAGACACAGATTCCCCTAACCCCACCAATTGGGGTGGTGGATGTCACTACAAGACCAAATATGTTATGGAGAGATGGAAAAGATAGAAAAAACAGAATGGCATGTGCCCTATGAAGAGAAACAGAACTAGATGGGATGGCCATAACAGGGGAGAGAGAGAGAGAGAGAGAGAGAGAGAGAGAGAGAGAGAGAGAGAGAGAGAGAGAGGGAGGGAGGGAGGGAGGGAGAGAGAGAGAGAGAGAGAGAGAGAGAGAGAGAGAGAGAGAGAGAGAGAGAGATCAAAAAGCCTAGTAGAATTTGAAGAGAGGTGTGCAGCAGCCTGACATTTACATAGATGCAGACTCTGGCCAGAACCTACTGCCTGGCTATGAGGTTCCCCTGGCTCTGGGTTATAATAGAGGCCTGAGATAAGAAAAGGTTCACTTCCTAGATTGGAGACACACACACACACACACACACACACACACACACACACACACACACACACACACACACTGTGCTCTGTGATGTCACCTGAAACCATGATGGTGTCTGTAGTCCATGGTGCTGCCCCAGGCTGTGATGAGGCTTGAGATCCATGTGGATGTAAAAGGTTTTCACTGTTGCCTCTGAGGGCCATATTGATGTGAGCATCATGGGCTTTAAGGCACCATGAAATGTAAGGTACCTGGTGTTGCTAAGGGCCATGAATGGTTGTGTAGTCCAGATATGGTCAGGGGCTATATTGATTTATGTGGCCCATGTTACCACTAAAGGCCATGCTGCTGTTTGTGGTCTAGGTGGTTGTCTAAAGCCATGTTGATGTCAGAGAATCATGCGGATCCAGCTAAGATTCTCAACTTCCACCATGAAGCAGTTCTAGTGGTGGTGGGGACACCAGAGTGTTGCCTGACCAACTCAGCTACCTTGAGGACCTAGACCCAGGACTTTGAGTAGGCCCACTCTAACTCTCATTTATGAGCTGCTGGAACTTGAAGGGGCTGGTTCTGTAGAACTTAGAGCACTATGGACATAGAACTTAGAGGAATTGAAATGGATTTAACCTGGAAAATCTCTTCCCCAAGAACTAGCTCTCATCATACTAGAAGGTGCTATGCAAGCTGCCAAAGGGAAAAAGAAAACAAGCAATAGTTGTATCCAACTGTAATGCCAATGAACCACAACAATGATCATCCAGGCAAGATATTCTCAATCGTTCAATATTGGCACTTGTATCTTTGTGGTAACCAAAGCTGTCTAAATAGATTTAAGGTCCAGTCAATAGAAAGGAACTTCAGCCTGGTATTACAAATCAGCCCACTACTGGAGAAGTTGTACACCACAGAAGAGAATCAACTACTGACTTTCCCTTAAACAATATAATTTTAATTCTATTTTAAATGCTTATCCTTATAAGCAGAGACAAGTGTGGCTTTCATTCCTCAACAAAGAAACATCTTCTGGTAGCCAATTGAGATGATAAGAGAGATTCACAGCTGGTCATTCTGCAGAGAATAAGGGCCATGGGTAACTTTCCCCAATAGACCATCTACTCTGTATCCTAAAGCTCAGGGAAATGTCACAGAAAAGGAGGCAGATTAGTAAGGGTCAGAGCATTAGGATAACTTGTCTCTAGATAACTTCACCTAGATGTGACAATGATACTGTATTCATGAAGTAGTAGTAATGTGCCTATGACATTTGCCTAATGACCACACGAATGCTAGAATGGATAGGTAAACTTCACAACATTTCACCTTTGAATGAAGAGCTAAAGACAACCAATGGCGTGAACAGCTTCCTATTCAGATTTCTCCAGGGACATGACCATATATATATATATATATATGTGTGTGTGTGTGTGTGTGTGTGTGTGTGTGTGTGTGTGTGTGTGTGTGGAACACTACATGAACTCATTAGGTTCATATAGTATAGCAAAAGAGGTCACGAATTTGTGCACAGGGGGATTTGCAAAAGGCAGAGGCAAGGGTAGAAAAGATGCAAATACAGTATTCATCTAAGAAGGTCTATTTTCTTTAAAACATTTAAATTAAAATTTGAAATACAATAAAAACTGTGCTTGTTGCTGGGGCAGAATTTTGTGTTTGATATATGTATGTATATGCTTAAATCAGGCTATATACGTTTTTCTCCAGCTTTCTTAAATGTGCTCTATGTGGACACAATGTATAATCACTGTCCTGTGTGATAGCACCAGTCATTTTGTGGCTCTCTGGAACATAGTACCACTGAATACCTTTCCTTGTTGCCTACTCTTCTGTCTTTCACCTTTGACCATCAATCATTCTGTTTTCAACTTTATTATGATCCACTTTTACACACTATCCACATGTATGTAATCATGTGATATTTGTCTTTTCACAACTAACTTATTGCAATAAAAGTGACTTCCAATTCTATGAATATTGTTGTGACAAGATTTCATTTTTTATTGGTGAATAATATTCTACTGTGTATTTATTCCACATTTACTTTATTTGTTTATTCATTCATAAACATTTGTGGTATTTCTACTTGGTGAATTAGTAATTAGAAATAGCACTTTGAATAGTAGCAGTGAGCATGGAAATGCAGTTGTCTCTTGAATGTATTGATCCTACCTCCTTTTCCCATTTCCTTGGGATAGACAGTCTTTATTTTAACTGCTGGATCATATGGTAATTCTAAGACTTATGAAACTTATGCAACATGTTCTATAATAACTGTGCTAATGCTTGTCACTTTAAATTAAAATCTTGGGTTCATTAGGCTTAGTGAGAAAGTCATATGAATAGATAAGAGAAAGTAAATGCTGTCCCTCTTGCACCAGTATATTAGTCCAGGAGTATAAAAGAGAGATTTCTGACAGATATTATGAAGTGCTTGCTGATAGAAGACTGATATGGATGTCTCTTGAGAGGCTCTACTAGAGTCTTACAGATGAGGATGCTTGCAGCTAACCATCAGACTGAACATGGGGACCCCAATGAAGGAGTTATACAAAGGACTGAAAGAGCTAAAGGGTTTTGCAACCCCATAGGAAGAACAATATCAACCAACCTCTGCAGAGGTCCCAGGGACTAAGGGACTTATGACTCCAGGCACATATGTAGGAGAGGAAGGCATTGTCTGGCATCAATAGGAGGAGAAGCCTTTGGTTTTGTGAAGGTTTGTTTCCCCAATGTAGGGGAATGCCAGGGCATTGAGGTGGGAGTGGGTGGGTGGGAGTGGGAGCATCCTCATAGATGCAGGGAGAGGGGGGAGAGGGTATGGGAGAGGGGGAAAACAGGGTAACATTTGAAATGTAAACACATAAAATATCCAATAAAATGTACTAAAAAAGTGTAATACCCCCACGGAAGCTGATAACAAAGTCACTCATGCTTCTTGGTCATATGAAGAAACTCTAACAGGCTAAAGAAAGGTTCAGATGAGCCCCCAAATCCCTTGAGTGAAATTTACTCCAGAGCAAGCTCCCAACATGTTTTACCTCTCTGCAGGTAAACAATTGAGACTGAGCTAGAATATTTAAGGAAAACCAAACACAAGCAAAAAACTACATCCCTAACAACAAATAATCGAAGTGTAAAGGTAGAAGCTGCATCAAGCCAATGGAAGACCTAGCTAGGCTTATTGATGAGGATGGCCACACTACGCAACAGATTATTTCAACATGAATCAGTCAGTCTCACAATGAACAGACACTACCTAAGAGATCACAGAAAAGTGATTCCATGACTTGGCTTAAAGTTTAAAAAGAGTAGGAAGGATGTCTTCCAAGACTATCTTTCAAGTTGAAGCTAATGTCCCTGTACCATTCTAAAAACTGTAACCCTGCCAAAATGTTGCAAAATCTGTGTGTTTCTGCCCTGATAATGAACTTCAAAGGTGGGGATGGTATGCATCAGATGATACCATGATTTGCTGAACATTTGAAGCTATCAACTGCTACTATTGTGAAAAATAAACTTCTTCACAGATTTCACTGCTCATTTGGCAATGCATCAGACTATCTAAGGCTGTGAAGGAGAAACAAGATTGAAAAGATTTAGAATATTACAAAAAAATCCTTTGACAGGAGTTAAGATGATTGACTCCAATTCTGATAAAATTTCCACTGTGGGGAAGGTAATTGTGACAAAGATGTCACAAGAAAGGGTCTATTGGTGACACATATGATTTCTGTCTTATTTTAGAATTTTGTCAGGGTCTCCACAACCTTTAGGAATCAACTTTGGTGCATCAGGTCTGAGCTTAATCAGCAGCCATCAGCACTGAGCTCTAAACATTCAACAGCAACATTCAGATGATAATTACTGGTTGTGGTAGTTTGAATATGCTTGGTCCAGGGAATGGCACTATTAGGCAGTGTGGCCTTGTTGGAAAATGAGACCCTCTTCCTAACCACATGAGAGCCAGTCTTCTAGTGGCCTTCAGATGAAGAGGTAAAACTCTTGGCTTCTCGTGTATAATGGCTATCTGAACACTGCCATGCTCCTGCCTTGATGATAATAAACTGAACCTCTAAGCCTGTAAGGCAGCCCCAATTAAATGTCCTTCTAAGAGTTGACTTGGTCATGGTGTCTGTTCATAGCAGTAATCCCCTAAGACAATGGTTTTAGTAATAAAATATATTAATTACATTATATAAATTTTAGATAAAATGATATTGTTCACTTAATAGGCTACTGCAGATTTAAACAAAATAAACTCTTTTTGTATAGTGAACTAAAATTTTGTGTCCTGTTTGATTGTGATATTGCTCTTTGTGACAGTCTGCGTATAGCGTACAACATTTCTTGTTTTTACAACATGGAGCAACTGCTTGAGAACAAGTTAAATGCTTATTTTTCCCCTAGGCTTCTGTGGTTTCTTAAAAAATTAAAAAAAATGTTAATGAATAGTTTTCATTTTAGGACTTGACTTATTTGCCTTGTCATAAGGAAGAAAGCTTGGGCTTTTTTTTTTTTTTTTTTAGAACGATAAAAATACTTTTTTTTTTTATTAACTTGAGTATTTCTTATATACATTTCGAGTGTTATTCCCTTTCCCGGTATCCGGGCAAACATTCCCCTCCCCCCTCCCCTTCCTTATGGGTGTTCCTCTCCCAACCCTCCCCCCACTGCTGCCCTCCCCCCACCAGTCTAGTTCACTGGGGGTTCAGTCTTAGCAGGACCCAGGGCTTCCCCTTCCACTGGTGCTCTTACTAGGATATTCATTGCTACCTATGAGGTCAGAGTCCAGGGTCAGTCCATGTATAGTCTTTAGGTAGTGGCTTAGTCCCTGGAAGCTCTGGTTGCTTGGCATTGTTGTACATATGGGGTCTCGAGCCCCTTCAAGCTCTCCCAGTTCTATCTCTGATTCCTTCAATGGGGGTCCTATTCTCAGTTCAGTGGTTTGCTGCTGGCATTCGCCTCTGTATTTGCTGTATTCTGGCTGTGTCTCTCAGGAGCGATCTACATCCGGCTCCTGTCGGTCTGCACTTCTTTGCTTCATCCATCTTGTCTAATTGGGTGGCTGTATATGTATGGGCCACATGTGGGGCAGGCTCTGAATGGGTGTTCCTTCAGTCTCTGTTTTAATCTTTGCCTCTCTCTTCCCCGCCAAGGGTATTCTTGTTCCCCTTTTAAAGAAGGAGTGAAGCATTCACGTTTTGATCATCCGTCTTGAGTTTCATTTGTTCTAGGCATCTAGGGTAATTCAAGCATTTGGGCTAATAGCCACTTATCAATGAGTGCATACCATGTATGTCTTTCTGTGATTGGGTTAGCTCACTCAGGATGATGTTTTCCAGTTCCAACCATTTGCCTACGAATTTCATAAACTCGTTGTTTTTGATAGCTGAGTAATATTCCATTGTGTAGATGTACCACATTTTCTGTATCCATTCCTCTGTTGAAGGGCATCTGGGTTCTTTCCAGCTTCTGGCTATTATAAATAAGGCTGCAATGAACATAGTGGAGCACATGTCTTTTTTATATGTTGGGGCATCTTTTGGGTATATGCCCAAGAGAGGTATAGCTGGATCTTCAGGCAGTTCAATGTCCAATTTTCTGAGGATCCTCCAGACTGATTTCCAGAATGGTTGTACCAGTTTGCAGTCCCACCAACAATGGAGGAGTGTTCCTCTTTCTCCACATCCTCGCCAGCATCTGCTGTCCCCTGAGTTTTGATCTTAGCCATTCTCACTGGTGTGAGGTGAAATCTCAGGGTTGTTTTGATTATCATTTCCCTTATGACTAAAGATGTTGAACATTTCTTTAGGTGTTTCTCAGCCATTCGGCATTCCTCAGCTGTGAATTTTTGTTTAGCTCTGAGCCCCATTTTTTAATAGGGTTATTTGTTTCCCTGCGGTCTAACTTCTTGAGTTCTTTGTATATTTTGGATATAAGGCCTCTATCTGTTGTAGGATTGGTAAAGATCTTTTCCCAATCTGTTGGTTGCCGTTTTGTCCTAACCACAGTGTCCTTTGCCTTACAGAAGCTTTGCAGTTTTATGAGATCCCATTTGTCGATTCTTGATCTAAGAGCATAAGCCATTGGTGTTTTGTTCAAGAAATTTTTTCCAGTGCCCATGTGTTCCAGATGCTTCCCTAGTTTTTCTTCTATTAGTTTGAGTGTATCTGGTTTGATGTGGAGGTCCTTGATCCACTTGGACTTAAGCTTTGTACAGGGTGATAAGCATGGATCAATCTGCATTCTTCTACATGTTGACCTCCAGTTGAACCAGCACCATTTGCTGAAAATGCTATCTCTTTTCCATTGGATGGTTTTGGCTCCTTTGTCAAAAATCAAGTGACCATAGGTGTGTGGGTTCATTTCTGGGTCTTCAGTTCTATTCCATTGGTCTATCTGTCTGTCTCTGTACCAATACCATGCAGTTTTTATCACTATTGCTCTGTAATACTGCTTGAGTTCAGGGATAGTGATTCCCCCTGAAGTCCTTTTATTGTTGAGGATAGCTTTAGCTATCCTGGGTTTTTTGTTATTCCAGATGAATTTGCAAATTGTTCTGTCTAACTCTTTGAAGAATTGGATTGGTATTTTGATGGGGATTGCATTGAATCTGTAGATTGCTTTTGGTAAAATGGCCATTTTTACTATATTAATCCTGCCAATCCATGAGCATGGGAGATCTTTCCATCTTCTGAGGTCTTCTTCAATTTCCTTCTTCAGTGTCTTGAAGTTCTTATTGTACAGATCTTTTACTTGCTTGGTTAAAGTCACACCGAGGTACTTTATATTATTTGGGTCTATTATGAAGGGTGTCGTTTCCCTAATTTCTTTCTCGGCTTGTTTCTCTTTTGTATAGAGGAAGGCAACTGATTTATTTGAGTTAATTTTATACCCAGCCACTTTGCTGAAGTTGTCTATCAGCTTTAGTAGTTCTCTGGTGGAACTTTTGGGATCACTTAAATATACTATCATGTCATCTGCAAATAGTGATATTTTGACCTCTTCTTTTCCGATCTGTATCCCCTTGACCTCCTTTTGTTGTCTGATTGCTCTGGTTAGAACTTCAAGAACTATATTGAATAAGTAGGGAGAGAGTGGGCAGCCTTGTCTAGTCCCTGATTTTAGTGGGATTGCTTCAAGTTTCTCTCCATTTAGTTTAATGTTAGCAACTGGTTTGCTGTATATGGCTTTTACTATGTTTAGGTATGGGCCTTGAATTCCTATTCTTTCCAGGACTTTTATCATGAAGGGGTGTTGAATTTTGTCAAATGCTTTCTCAGCGTCTAATGAAATGATCATGTGGTTTTGTTCTTTCAGTTTGTTTATATAATGGATCACGTTGATGGTTTTCCGTATATTAAACCATCCCTGCATGCCTGGGATGAAGCCTACTTGGTCATGGTGGATGATTGTTTTGATGTGCTCTTGGCTTCGGTTTGCCAGAATTTTGTTGAGTATTTTTGCGTCGATATTCATAAGGGAAATTGGTCTGAAGTTCTCTTTCTTTGTTGTGTCTTTGTGTGGTTTAGGTATAAGAGTAATTGTGGCTTTGTAGAAGGTACTCCGTAGTGATCCATCTGTTTCAATTTTGTGGAATAGCTTGGATAATATTGGTATGAGGTCTTCTATAAAGGTTTGATAGAATTCTGCACTAAACCCGTCTGGACCTGGGCTCTTTTTGGTTGGGAGACCTTTAATGACTGCTTCTATTTCCTTAGGAGTTATGGGGTTGTTTAACTGGTTTATCTGTTCCTGATTTAACTTCGGTACCTAGTATCTGTCTAGGAAATTGTCCATTTCCTGAAGATTTTCAAGTTTTGTTGAATATAGGTTTTTATAGTAAGATCTGATGATTTTTTGAATTTCCTCTGAATCTGTTGTTATGTCTCCCTTTTCATTTCTGATTTTGTTAATTTGGACGCACTCTCTGTGTCCTCTCGTTAGTCTGGCTAAGGGTTTATCTATCTTTTTGATTTTCTCAAAGAACCAACTTTTGGTTCTGTTGATTCTTTCTATGGTCCTTTTTGTTTCTACTTGGTTGATTTCTGCTCTGAGTTTGATTATTTCCTGCCTTCTACTCCTCCTGGGTGTATTTGCTTCTTTTTGTTCTAGAGCTTTTAGGTGTGCTGTCAAGCTGCTGACATATGCTCTTTCCTGTTTCTTTCTGCAGACACTCAGCGCTATGAGTTTTCCTCTTAGCACAGCTTTCATTGTGTCCCATAAGTTTGGGTATGTTGTACCTTTATTTTCATTAAATTCTAAAAAGTTTTTAATTTCTTTCTTTATTTCTTCCTTGACCAGGTTATCATTGAGTAGAGCATTGTTCAATTTCCACGTATATGTGGGCATTCTTCCTTGATTGTTATTGAAGACCAGTTTTAGGCCGTGGTGGTCCGATAGCACGCATGGGATTATTTCTATCTTTCTGTACCCGTTGAGGCCCGTTTTTTGACCAATTATATGGTCAATTTTGGAGAAAGTACCATGAGGAGCTGAGAAGAAGGTATATCCTTTTGCTTTAGGATAGAATGTTCTATAAATATCCGTTAAGTCCATTTGGCTCATGACTTCTCTTAGTCTGTCTACATCTCTGTTTAATTTCTGTTGTCCATTGATGAGAGTGGGGTGTTGAAATCTCCCACTATTATTGTGTGAGGTGCAATGTGTGTTTTGAGCTTTAGTAAGGTTTCTTTTACATATGTAGGTGCCCTTGTATTTGGGGCATAGATATTTAGGATTGAGAGTTCATCTTGGTGGATTTTTCCTTTGATGAATATGAAGTGTCCTTCCTTATCTTTTTTGATGACTTTTAGTTGAAAATTGATTTTATTTGATATTAGAATGGCTACTCCAGCTTGCTTCTTCTGACCATTTGCTTGGAAAATTGTTTTCCAGCCTTTCACTCTGAGGTAATGTCTGTCTTTGTCTCTGAGGTGTGTTTCCTGTAGGCAGCAGAATGCAGGGTCCTCGTTGCGTATCGAGTTTGTTAATCTATGTCTTTTTATTGGGGAGTTGAGGCCATTGATGTTGAGAGATATTAAGGAATAGTGATTATTGCTTCCCGTTATATTCATATTTGGATGTGAGGTTATGTTTGTGTGCTTTCATTCTCTTTGTTTTGTTGCCAAGACGATTAGTTTCTTGCTTTTTCTAGGGTATAGCTTGCCTCCTTATGTTGGGCTTTACCATTTATTATCCTTTGTAGAGCTGAATTTGTAGAAAGATATTGTGTACATTTGGTTTTGTCATGGAATATCTTGGCTTCTCCATCTATGTTAATTGAGAGTTTTGCAGGATACAGTAACCTGGGCTGGCATTTGTGTTCTCTTAGGGTCTGTATGACATCAGTCCAGGATCTTCTGGCCTCCATAGTTTCTGGCGAGAAGTCTGGTGTGATTCTGATAGGTCTGCCTTTATATGTTACTTGACCTTTTTCCCTTACTGCTTTTAATATTCTTTCTTTGTTTTGTGCGTTTGGTGTTTTGACTATTATGTGACGGGAGGTGTTTCTTTTCTGGTCCAATCTATTTGGAGTTCTGTAGGCTTCTTGTATGCCTATGGGTATCTCTTTTTTTAGGTTACGAAAGTTTTCTTCTATGATTTTGTTGAAGATATTTAATGGTCCTTTGAGCTGGGAGTCTTCACTCTCTTCTATACCTATTATCCTTAGGTTTGATCTTCTCATTGAGTCCTGGATTTCCTGTATGTTTTGGACCAGTAGCTTTTTCCGCTTTACATTATCTTTGACAGTTGAGTCAATGATTTCTATGGAATCTTCTGCTCCTGAGATTCTCTCTTCCATCTCTTGTATTCTGTTGGTGAGGCTTGTATCTACAGCTCCTTGTCTCTTCTTTTGGTTTTCTATATCCAGGGTTGTTTCCATGTGTTCTTTCTTGATTGCTTCTATTTCCATTTTTAGTTCCTTCAACTGTTTGATTGTGTTTTCCTGGAATTCTTTCAGGGATTTTTGCGATTCCTCTCTGTAGGCTTCTACTTGTTTATTAATGTTTTCCTGTGTTTCCCTAAGGGAGTTCTTCATGTCTTTCTTGAAGTCCTCCAGCATCATGATCAAATATGATTTTGAAACTAGATCTTGCTTTTCTGGTGTGTTTGGATATTCCATGTTTGTTTTGGTAGGAGAATTGGGCTCCGATGATGCCATGTAGTCTTGGTTTCTGTTGCTTGGGTTCCTGCGCTTGCCTCTCGCCATCAGATTATCTCTAGTGTTACTTTGTTCTGCTATTTCTGACAGTGGCTAGACTGTCCTATAAGCCTGTGTGTCAGGAGTGCTGTAGACCTGTTTTCCTCTCTTTCAGTCAGTTATGGGGACAGAGTGTTCTGCTTTCGGGCGTGTAGTTTTTCCTCGCTACAGGTCTTCAGCTGTTCCTGTGGGCCTGTGTCTTGAGTTCACCAGGCAGCTTTCTTGCAGCAGAAAGGTTGGTCTTACCTGTGGTCCCGAGGCTCAAGTTCGCTCGTGGGGTGCTGCCCACGGGCTCTCTGCGGTGGCAGCAACCAGGAAGATATGTGCCGCCCCTTCCGGGAGCTTCAGTGCACCAGGGTTCCAGATGGCCTTTGGTGTTTTCCTCTGGCGTCCGAGATGTGTCTGCAGAGTGCAGTCTCTTCTGGTTTCCCAGGCATGTCTGCCTCTCTGAGGGTTTAGCTCTCCCTCCCACGGGATTTGGGTGCAGAGAACTGTTTATCAGGTCTGTCTCCTTCAGGTTCCGGTGGTGTCTCAGGCAGGGGTCCTGCTGCTCCTGGGCCCTCCCCCACGGGAGCCCAGAGGCCTTATACAGTTTCCTCTTGGGCCAGGGATGTGGGCAGGGGTGGGCAGGGTCTCTTCTGCCCTGCAGCCTTAGGAGTGCCCACCTGACCAGGCGGTGAGGTCTCTTTTCCACAGGGTCTGGGAGCAGAGAGCTGCTGCGGGCCGGGATCCGCGGGTGTGGGACTTCCGGTAAACACAGGACGTGCCGGGTCCTAGAGGAATTCTGCCTCTGTGTCCCGATTTCACCGGGAAGTTTTCTTGCAGCAGACAAGTTGGTCTTACCTGTGGTCCCGAGGCTCAAGTTTGCTCCAAGCTTGGGCTTTTAAAGAATTAGATCAACGTTAATGAAGCATATTCAAATATAAGACTGCAAATACACCTTCTGCTAGTAGTTAAAGATAATTAATACCTTCCAATGGAAACACTTGTACCAGAAACTCTGACCACTACTACTATTACTACAATCTAAAATAAGTAATTATGGGACTCACATAAAGAGTACGTGAGCTAATAATTTAAAGTATTATGTCAAAGGTAGGGTGTCAGCTCAGTTAAAAAGCAAGATGTATTGGCTGTGATCCCACTGTTATTGACTGAGTGATTGAGTAAATGAATGAATGAATGATGAGACTAATTGCAAAAAGAAATGTACCTAATTGAACTCCTCCAACTAGTAGCTTAATTGTTTTTTTGATTTTTTTATTGGATTTTTTATTTACATTTCAAATATTATTCCCTTTTCAGATTTCCCGTTCATAAGACCCCTACCACATCTTCCCCATCTCCATCTTCTATAAGGGTGTTCCCCCTCCCCAAACACCCCACCTTCCTACCTCCCCACCCTGACATTCCCTACACTGGGAGGGTAGAGCCTTCACAGGACCTAGGACTTCTCATCCCATTGGTGCCCAACAAGGCTACCCTCTGCTATATATGCGGCTGAAGCCATGGATCTGTCCAGGTGTGCTCTTTGGATAGTGTTAGTTCCTGGGAGCGCTGGTTGGTTGGTATTGTTGTTCTTATGGGGTGACCAGCCCCATCAGCTCCTTCAATGTTTTCTATAACTCCTCCAATGGGCAACCCATTCTCAATTCAATGGTTCGCTGCAAGCATTCTCCTCTGTATTTGTCAGGCTCTGTCTGAGCCTCTCAGGAGACAACTATATCAGGTTCCTGTCAGCATGCACTTCTTGGCTTCATCAATATTTTCCAGGTTCGGTGACTCTACACAAATGGGCTGGATCCCAAGCTAGGGCAGGCTCTGAATGGCCATTCCTTCAGTTTCTGCTCCAAACTTTGTCTCCATATCTCCTCCTATGAAGATCTTTATTCCCCCTTTTAAGAAGGACTGAAGCATCCGCAGTTTGGTTTTCCTTCTTGAGCCTCATGTGACCTGTGGATTGTATCTTGGGTAATTTAAGCTTTTGTGCCAATATCCACTTATTGCTAAGTGCATACCACAGGTTTTTTTTTTTTTTTTTGGTTTGTTTGTTTGTTTGTTTTATGATTGGGTTACCTCACTCAAGATGATATTTTTTTGTTCCATTCATTTGCCTATGAATTTCGTGAAGTCATTGTTTTGGATAGCTGAGTAGTACGCCACTGTAGATATACCACATTTCCTGTGTCCATTCCTTTGTTGGTGGGCATCTGGGTTTTTTCCGACATCTGGCTATTATAAATAAGGCTGCTATAAACATAGTGGAACATGTATATTTGTTCTATTTTAAAGCATCACAGGATTGGTATAGCTGGGTCCTCAAGTAGTACAATGTATAATTTTCTAAGGAACCTCCAGAATGATTTCTAGAGTGGTTGTACCAGTCTGCAATCCCACAAACAATGGAGGAGTGTTCCTCTTTCTCCACATCTTTGCCAGTGTCTGCTGCCACATGAGTTTTTAATCTTCGCCATTCTGAATGGTGTGAGATAGAATCTCAGGGTTGTTTTGATTTGCATTTTCCAGATGACTAAGGATGTTGGACATTTCTTTAGGTACATCTCAGCCATTCAATGTTCCTCAGATGAGAATTCTTTGTTTAGCTCTGTACCCCATTTTTTAATAAGGTTATTTTGCTCTGTAGATTCTAACTTCTTGAGTTCTGTGTATATATTGGATAATAGCCTACTATTAGATATAGGATTGGTAAAGATCTTTGCCCAATTTGTTGGTTGCTGTTTTGTCCTAATGACAGTGTCCTTTGCCTTACAGAAGTTTTGCAGTTTTATGAGGTCCCATTTGTCAATTCTTGATCTTAGAGCATAAACCATTGGTGTTTTGTTCAGGAAATTTTCCCCAGTACCCATGCATTCGAGGTTCTTTTCTACTTCCTTTTTCTATTGGTTTGAGTGTATCTGGTTTTAAGAGGAGGTCCTTGATCCACTTGAACTTGAGCTTTGTACAGGGCTATAAGAACGGATCAATTTGCATTCTTCTACATGTTGACCTTGAGTTGAACCAGCACCATTTGTTGAAAATGTTATCTTTTTTCCACTGGATGGTTTTAGCTCCTTTGTCAAAGATCAAGTGACCATAGGTCTATGGGTTCATTTCTGGGTCTTCAATTCTATTCCATTGATCTAACTACCTGTCTCTATATTAATACCATACAGTTTTTCTCACTATTGCTCTAAATACAGCTTGAGATCAGGGATGGTTATTCCCCCAAAGTTTCTTTTATTGTTGAGAAAAGTTTTCGCTATCCTGGCATTTTATTATTCCAAATGAATTTGCAAATTGTTCTTTCTAACTCTATGAAGAATTGAGTTAGAATTTTGATGGGGAATGAGTTAAATCTGTAGATTTCTTTCGGCAAGATAGCCATTTTTACTATATTAATCCTGCCAATCCATAAGGGGAAATCTTTCTATCTTCTGAGATCTTCCTCAATGTCTTTCTTCAGAGACTTGAATATCTTGTCATACAGATCTTTCATTTGCTTGGTTAGAGTCAAACCAAATTATTTTATGTTATCCGTGACTATTGTGAAGGGTGTCCTTTCCCTCATTTCTTTCTCAGTCTGTTTATCCTTAGAGTAGAGGAATGCTACTGATTTGTTTGAGTTAATTTTATATCCAGACACTTTGCTGAAGTTGTTTATCAGGCTTAGTAGTTCTCTGGTGGAACTTTTGGGGGTCACTTAAGTATATGATCATATCATCTGCAAATAGTGATATTTGACTTCCTTTCCAATTTCTATTCCTTTGACCTCTTTTTGTTGTCTGTTAAAGTACTATATTGAATAATTAGAGAGAGAGTGGACAGCCTTGTCTAATCCCTGATTTTAGTGGGATTGTTTCAAGTTTCTCTCCATTTAGTTTGATGTTGGCTATTTATTTGCTGTATATTGCTTTTACTATGTTTAGGTATGGGCCTTGAATTTCTGATCTTTCCAAGACTTTTAACATGAAGGGGTGTTGAATTTTGTCAAATATTTTCTCAGCATCTAATGAGATGATCGTGTGGTTTTTTGTTTTCGTTTTTATTTTGTTTACATGGTGGATTACATTGATGGATTTCTAGATATTGAATTATCCCTGAATCCCTGGGATAATGCCTACCTGATCGTGATGGATGATCATTTTGATGTATTCTTGGATTCGGTTTGCGAGAATTTTATTGAGTATTTTGGCGTCGATACTCCTAAGGGAAATTGGTCTGAAGTTCTCTTTCTTTGTTGGGACTTTGTGTGAAAAAGATATAAGTGTAATAAGGCTTCATAGAGGAAATTGAGTAGTGTTTCTTCTGTTTTTGTTTTGTAGAATAGTTTGGACAGCATTGGTATTAGGTCTTCAATGAAGGTCTGACAAAATTTTGCACAAAACCCATCTCGTACAGGGCTTTTTTTGGTTGGGAGACTCTTAGTAACTGCTTCTATTTCTTTAGGAGTTATGGGACTATTTAGATGGTTTCTCAGATCCTGATTTAACTTTGGTACCTGGTATCTGTCTGAAAAATTGTCCATTTCATCTACATTTTCAAGTTTTGTTGAATATAGTCTTTTGTAGTAGGATCTGGTGATTTTTTTTACTTTCCTCAGATTCTGTTGTTATGTCTCCATTTTCACTTCTGATTTTGTTAATTTAGATACACTCTCTGTTCTCTCTCTTTATTCTGGATAAGGGTTTTTCTATCTTGTTGATTTTCTCAAAGAACCAGCTCCTGATTTTGTTGATTCTTTGTATAGTTCCTCTTGTTTTCACTTGGAGAATTTCACTCCTGAGTTTGATTATTTCCTGCTGTTTGTTCCTCTTGGGCGTATTTGCTTCTTTTTGTTCTAGAGCTTTAAGTTACTGGCTAATTTTGTGTGTCAACTTGACACACACTGGTGTTATCACAGAATAGGAGCCTCAGTTGTGGAAATGCCTTCATGAGACTCAGCTGTAAGGCATTTTCTCAACTAGTGGTCAAGGTGGGAGGGCTCAGCCCATTGTGGGTGGTGCTGTCCCTGGACTGGTGGTCTTGGGTTCTACAAGAGAGCAAGTTGAGCAAGCCAGGGGAAGCAAGCCAGTAAGAAACATCCCTCCATGGCCTCTGCATCAGCTCCTGCTTCCTGACCTGCTTGAGTTCCAGTCCTGACTTCCTTTGGTGATGAAACAGCAACATGGAAGTAAGCTGAATAAACCCTTTCCTCCCCCAACTTCTGATGTTTGTGCAGGAATAGAAACCCTAAGACAAATTGGTACAAGCATGGTGGGGTATTCCTATGACAACTTGACCATGTTTTGGGGAGGACTGTGGAAGGAGTTTGGAACTTTGAGCTAGAAGAGCCATTGGGGTGTTAAGAGCTCTATGGAATGTTCTGTAGGAGCTTGGAAGATAATGTTGAGAATAGTGCAGATGATGGAGGCCTGACTTGTGAAGTTTCAGAGGGAAGATTAAAGACTCTTATCAGGGCCGTGTCATTTTGTTTGTGAAGATTCTGTTGTTTTGGTTAGCTGGGGCTGAAGGCTCAACTGTGATTAACAAGATACCAGAACTACTAAAGCAAACCTTTGAGTTACTTGGACAGTAGATGCTGGTCAGCTGCAGATAAGAAATTAGCGGTGATTAAGAAGAGACCAGCAACACTGAGGTGAAATCTTCTGGGAAGTGTTTTCTGAGAGTACAAAGAGGCTGTGTTCCAGAGAAAGCCAAGGTAGTGCCTAGTGCTTTGAATGGACTTAGTAGTGTATAATCGTCACCCAGGTGGTACTGGTTTTGAAGGCATGAAGTTGTCATGAAGAGCAGTTAAGGTTGGGCACTGTGAGAGGCCATGAAAGGCCATTAGAGAAGGTGTGCCCTCATTTGCAGTTGATGGCTCAGGACTGAAGGGGTCATGCAAAGGAGTTGAGGCTTGGCACCATGAAGAGAGTCTGTGAGAGGCTGTTGGTGAAGCCTAGCTGCAGTAGAAGACAGCAGCATTTTGGAGGTGCCAGTACCATGAGATGGCCACCAAAAGCAGCAGCAGCAGCAGCAGCAGTGGAGAACAGGTATCTGGAGCCTAGAAGACAAGGTGTGTGCTAAAAAGGGCAGAGCTGGAGAAGTGACCCAGGCGCTTGGAGGAGCCCAGAAGATTGTTGGTGGATGCCAGACGTTGGACAGTTAAGAGTTTGACTTCGTTTTTGATTGTGACTGTGCCCTGATATTTTTCCCTCTTGAAGTAAGAAAGTATTCTAGTGGAGTCCATAGTTCAGAAACTTTTAATTTTCAAAAGACTTTGAATTTTAAAGATATTGGATACTTTAAAGGGATTGAATTTTTAATATGTAAAGACTGTGGGACTCTTAAAGTTATTTAGATCTTGGGGATGAATAAAAAGTAAGGGTTGTGGCTTAATAGTGATGTGCATCTGTGTCAAGTTGACAAGGGTCAATTGTACTGGCTAGTTTTATGTGTCAACTTGACACAAGCTGGCATTATCATAGAAAAGAAGCCTCGGTTGTGGAAATGCCTTCATGAGACCCAGATGTAAGGCATTTTCTCAACTAGTAGTCAAAGTGGGAGGGCCCAGCCCATTGTGGGTGGTGCTGTCCCTGGACTGGTGGTCTTGGGTTCTATAAGAGAGCAAGTTGAGCAAGCCAGGGGAAGCAAGCCAGTAAGAAACATCTCTTCATGACCTCTTTATCAGTTCTTGTTCCCTGACCTGCTTGAGTTCCAGTCCTGACTTCTTTTGATGATGAAACAACAATGTGGAAGTGTGAGCTGAATAAACCCTTTCCTCCCCAACTTGCTTCTTGGTCATGATGTTTGTGCAGGAATAGAAACCCTGACTAAGACAGCTGTCAAGCTAATAATGTATGCTTTCTCCAGTTTCTGTTTAGAGGCACTCAAAGCTATGAGTTTTCCTCTTAGAACTGCTTTCACTGTGTTCCATAAGTTTGGGTATGTTGTGCCTTCATTTTCATTAAATTCTGAAAGTCTTTAATTTCTTTCTTAATTTCTTCCTTGACCAAGTTATCATTGAGCAGATGTACAAAACTTCTACATGTATGTGGACTTTCTGTCATTATTGTTGTTATTGAAGACCAGCCTTAGTCCATTTGGATCTGATAGGATGCAGGAGATTATTTCAAAGTTCTTCTATCTGTTGAGGTCTTTTTTGTGACCAATTATATGGTCAATTTGGAGAAGATTCCAAGAGGTGCTGAGAAGAAAGTATGTTTTTTTTTTTTTTGTTTTAGAATGAAATGTTCTATAAATATCGGTTTAATCCATTTGGTTCATAACTTCCGTTAGTTTCTCTATGTCTCTGTTTAGTTTCTGTTTCCATGATGTGTCCATTGCTGAGAGTGGGGTGTTGAAATCTCAACACTATTACTGTTCAAGGTGCAATGTGTACTTTGAGCTTTAGTAAGGTTTCTTTTATGAACATAGGTTCCCTTGCACCTGGCACATAGATATTTAGGATTGAGGGTTCATCTTGGTCGATTTTTCCTTTGATGGATATGAAGTGTCTGTCCCTATGTTTTTTGATAACTTTTGGTTGAAAGTCGATTTTATTCGATATTAGACATAGAATGGCTATGTCAGTTAGTTTCTTGGGACCATTTGCTTGAAAAGTTGTTTTCCAACCTTTTACTCTGAGGTAGTATCTATCTTTGTCACTGAGGTGTGTTGCAGGTACTCAGCAAAATGCTGAGTTCTCTTTATGTATCCATTCTGTTAGTCTATGTCTTTTTATTGGGGAATTGAGTCCATTGATGTTAAGAGATATTAAGGAATAATGATTGTTGTTTCCTCTTACTTTGTTGTTAGAGGTGGAATTGTGTTTGTGTGGTTCTCTTCTTTTGGGTTCATTGCAAGGTGATTACTTACTTTTTCTAAGTTGTAGTTTCCTTCCTTGTGTTGGAATTTTCTATCTATTATCCTTTGTAGGGCTGGATTTGTGGAAAGAAATTGTGTAAGTTTGGTTTTGTCATGGAATATCTTGGGTTTTCCATCTATGTTATTTGAGAGTTTTGCTGGCTATAGTATCCTGGGCTGGCATTTGTGTTCTGTTATGGTCTGAATGATATATGCCCAGGATCTTCTGGCTTTCATAGTCTGTGTTGAGAAGTCTGGTGTAATTCTGATTGGTCTGCCTTTATATGTTACTTGACCTTATTCCCTTACTGCTTTTAATATTCTTTCTTTGTTTTTTATGTGTGATGTTTTGACTATTATGTGACAGGAATAATTTCTTGTCCAATCTATTTGAAATTCTAAAGGCTTCTTGTATGTTCATGGGCATCTCTTTAAGTTAGGGAAGTTTTCTTCTATAATTTTGTTGAAGATATTAACTGACCCTTTAAGTAGGAAGTCTTCTCTCTCTTCTATATCTATTATCCTTAGGTTTGATCTTCTCATGGTGTCTGGATTTCTTGGATGTTTTGTGTTAGGAGCTTTTTGCATTTTATATTATCTTTGATGGTTGTGTTGATGTTTTCTATGATATCTTCTGCCCCTGAGATTCTCTCTTCTATCTCTTGTATTCTGTTGGTGACACTTGCATCTATGACTCCTGATCTGTTTCCTAGGTTTTCTATCTCCAGGGTTGTTTCCCTTTGTGATTTCTTTATTGTTTTTATTTCCATTTTTAAATCCTGGATGTTTTTGTTCAGTTCCTTCACCTGTTTGGTTGTGTTTTCTGGTAATTCTTCAGGGATTTTTGTGTTTTCTTTTTAATATTCCTAATTGAAGTCCTGCAAATAGTAGCTTAATTTTTTTTATCATATCATTATAAGTCAAACAGCTGTGGGAAAATGTTCATAAAGTAATTCTTTGTAGTAATATGTATTACATTTTTGAGTTTATAAAATGTTAAACCTAAATTGTGCTGTATTCAACTATTTAAGCAAGGAATCTGCTGTGTAAGCTGTCTGTATGTGACACTAATGGATAGTATTTTAATTTTCAAAGATAAATTAAAATAGTTCTTATCAGAATTCTAAGTAATATAAGTAATGCATTTGTAGAAATTATGGCTTTAAATGTTTATATATGTTACATGTTGGTATAAAATCTACAATCTGCATTAGCCCCTTTATTGAAGAAGACTTCTATAGGTCTTTCAAAAATATAGGCTACTGATAGCTATATCTGTTAATATTTCATTGTCACTCTTGATTTTGCAATTGAATTTAAAATCTCATACATATTTGATGCTATAGAAAATGAAAAATTCTAATAAAAATGTGACATTTTTAGTGTTTTAAAACACAAATTTGGGGGTGGAGAGGTGGCTCAGTGGTTAAGAGCACTGACTGTTCTTCCAGAGGTTCTGAGTTCGGTTCCCAGCAGCCACATGGTGGCTCACAACCATCTGTGGTGGGATCTGATGCCCTCTTCTGGTGTGTCGGAGGACAGTGACAGTATACTCATATATAATAAATAAATAAATTTAAAAAACCCACAAATTTATTATTTTATAAAATCATCCCTTTCCATCCATTTATATAAACACAGTTGAAGGTCTTGAGTATATTTCCAAAATTAATAAGCTTTAATTAATCATTTGTTGGTAAAGCAAAATAAAACAGTAAATAAAAATAAAATAGTCCTGGACTATTATTAAGTAAATGAAGTACAGATGAAGCAAAGGAGGAGTCTGCACACATTGGCTTATCTACTGCTCCTTCCTGTCTGTAGACGTCACAAGAGGAACTTGAATGCTACTCAGACACTTTAAAAAATGACATCACCTATTGATGCTCATGTATCTTAGTTTTTATCACATGAAGCCAATAAAATAGGAAAAACATGCTGAAACTGTTTTCATGAAAACTAATATGAAAATTATGAAATATATGAAATTTTCAAAGGGTTTGAAAATTGAGAATAATATGTAGATAATTTTGTACATACATCAATGTTAGACTCAATGTGCTTAGGCTACTGTAAAATATAGAAAGAAATGCCATAAAATGTCTTAGATGAATCTATGTCTGGAGGGTACTCCAAGTGTCTTAAGTTGTTTGGCCATTGATAACAATCTGATAATCACAGATAGTGATATGTTACTGTCTGTAGTTATTTTATTAGTTTCTTCATACCTTAAAGAGTCATCCAGTAAATGATTATGAATAAGCAAAACTATTGTATTTTAGTTTGATATATCAGATTTTTATTTCTCATATTTAAAATAAAGTTTTACAAACTATCTCTTCTGAGCATTTCTTCATACAATATATTTTAATTTCTAAGAAAATTTTGTATTTAGCAAATAACACAGAGAACAAAAGGTCTGAAAGTTGATTATTTTCAGGAGAGTTGTGGTAACTGTGGTGATGCAGACAAAAAATAGAAAAATATAAAATATCAATTTATGGTAGCAATTACCATGAAGAGATTTTGAAAAGATAAATTAATAGCAAAGCACTTTGAAATTATTCTGTTACAATAGGCTATGATTTTTAAAGGAAATGAGTTTAAAATTAGTCTTCAACAGTAAGTGTCATTAGTTAATAACAAGGTAAATCTTGTCAAAATGAAGATTAGTCTTGACCAAAAACAAGCTGAGCTGAAGACCTGTGTAGTTGTGCATTCATCAATAACAATGAGAGAAGTTACCAGTTTGCATAGGAATTTTTCAGTAATGACAAGTCTTTATATAAATATTTGGATTCAGTTCAAGTGTGATGAAAATTCACCAGAGAGTTTTAAGTAAGGAAATCAGCCATACACTTTAAAATGATAAACCAAGACAAGAAAAATTGAGAGTAAATCAAGACATAAATGCTTTTGAATCTCAAAGATTACAGTATAGGAGTGTGGGGATGGTAATCTGAAATTTGATTGGTTGTGCCTACTTTGGAAAAAAATGATATTCCACTTCTCAGTGGCTTATTTTAGTGCAACAGAAAAAGATAAATCCAGGACTGGAGAGATGAGTCTACAGTTAAAACCCTTTGCTGATATTACAGAAAAGTTTGTTCCTAACAACCATATCTAGTTGCTCTCAATTGCCTATTCCTCCAGCTGCATATAGCCAGATGCCCTTTTCTGCCCTCTACAGGCCTCCATACTCATGCATGTGCTTGTATTCATGTGCACACAAATACAAAAGTAAATAAATCTTAAACAAAATGAAAGAAATGTCTTAAAACAAAAAAGTAAAATTTTAGCCCCACTAACTATAATTGGGAACATTGAGAGAAGGAAAGGTTAGGAATACCCAGCATGTAAATGATCATTCAGAAAGTCATGATGCTAATATTACATTTAGGTAAAGATCTCACAGACCATTCACATACAACTTGAGATGGCAGTGGATGTATAATGGCTTGAGACACCAAATAACAATCATTGGTTTATTTAGACCCCTGAAAGGCACAGGTCTTGATGAGCTCATATAGACAAAGAACAAGGCCAGGAAATAAAAAGCATGGAGTAAGTGAGGAGTCAAAGACAAAGTATCAGAACAAATACAAAGACTCAATGGTGGACAAAGTGCAGAGAATGAGAGATCTTGGAACACTCAGTCTTAGGTGGGAGGTCTTCATCAAATTTTTCCCTTCAGGGCTTAGCAAACCCAGCAAAAGAGGAGACAGAAAGATTGTAAGACCCATAGTAGGTGAAAGACACTATAAAAACAAGGCCTTTGAAATACAGCAGGACCAATGCATATATGTCAATGTGGTAGCATGCACAGGGCCTGCACAAGTCTAGGCCACATGGGATCCCAGCATTGAGAGAAGTGGACAGAAACCCCCACTCCTCCTCAGATGTTATCTACAATTGATAATTGCTTGAAAATGAAAAAAAATTCAACAAAGGAATCTCATCTGTAAATCTGTTAAAGGCAGTCCCAATGACAACAGTAGATAGTCAACAGAAAATGAACATAATGATATTTTTGAAGATATTTTTCTCATGGTGCTTTGTGAGGGCAGCTGCATCTTCCTCCTCCTCCTCCCTCTCCTCTTCTCCTCCTCCTCCTCTTCTTCCTACTCTATCTCCACTACCACCTCCTCCCCATCCTCTTTCTCTTCCTCAACCTCCTCTTTTTAATATTACACATCATTTGTATTTATATTATGATTTCCAGTTTTGTGTTTTTATAGGATTTCTGTGTGTGCAAACATGTGTGTCATGTCTACATGTGCTTCTTGGGTTTCTTTTTCCTCTCTTTTCCTATTAGTTTAGCTTTAAGTCCAGTTCTGGTTAGCTTTTATTCATCTTATCTTACTATAATGTTTAGATGCTTTTATTATAATGAGAGAGAGAAAGAAAGAATATAGATTTGAGTAGTTTTGGAAGGGGAAGGATCTGCATGGCATGGGGGGGAGGAAAAACTGTAATTAGAATATATTTTTTGGAAAGAAACTTTTCAATAAAGCAAACAAATATAATTTTAAAATGGAGTCACAAAATAAAGATGCTTCATATAGGAAGTTTTAGTACAAAGCAGAAAACAACTCTCTGGTAACTTCATAACCATAGTCCATAAACTGAATCAAAAAGAGATTTACTCTTAAGATAGCAATGCAGTGTGAGGGGGAAAGGGAGTGCGAGACCGAAGGTGGATGATGAGAGGGGTCTGATTCCTATGGAAGCGGTAGAGATGTGATTCAATAATCAGAAGTAGGGACTGACTTTGGAAAACCAAATGTACATTGATTAAGATAAGGAAACGAAGCCCTAACCAGGTGGGTAAGTTGTTAATGGTGGAGCAAATTCATTCTACCTTAACAACTTCATATTTCAGAGTACTACAGTGGAAATGAATAAGTTTAGTTCCTCAGTTTGGTCTTTGTTTGCTAAGTGATATTGAATAAATACTCTGATCCTTCTGTGACTTTACTTCCCCATAAACCAAACAGATTTAGAATTATGTATAGGGTTGCTGTGCAGACTCCCTGAGCTAATAGATGTGACACACACAGTATATATAGTGTGATGGAACATACTTTGACCCATCTTGCAGTCGAGAATCACATTTTACAGTTGCTATGGGAACTGTGTGGGTTGAAAGGTTGACTACTCTTCAGTCAGTGCCTTATATTGTCTAATGTCAGCTAGCCATTGAGACTGAAAAAAAGCTTCTAAATGTTGAGCTGATAACTTGTTGAAACAACACATTCATTTAAAAGGCAATTCACTGAAAAGCCTGAATAGTTTCTGCAAGGTCATTTAAAAAAAAATTCGCTCTTGATAAACATACAAATAATGCATCTCCCCAAATACAAACAAATAGGACATAAATACATGAAAAATATTCAAATTTGTTGGTCATTACATAAAAATACATCTTAAAATTACTATGTATGAAATAAAAGAGGCATATTGTGTAACTAGAAAATTTACTTTAGGGCTTTTCCATTTCTTTTTGTTTACTTTTATTTTTCTTTGTTCTTAGATAGCATCTTATATTGTATATACATGCACATACACACGTATATGTATGCATGTATATATATATATGTATAATTGAGGGTCACTATATATACACGTGTGTGTGTGTGTGTGTGTGTGTGTGTGTGTGTGTGTGTGTGTAGTGGCCCTCAATTTACCATTTAGCCATAGCTGGATTTGAACAACTGGTACTCCAGACTCCACCTTCCAAGTGCTGTAATCCTTGTTCCTTAGAGGGTATATTTGTGAGTGTTCACCTTTATTTATAATAACATCAACCTGAAAATTATCTAATGGTCTTTCAACAAATGGGTACACCCAGGCCTTTGATTAGAAATGAACAGAATGTTAAAGCACAAATCGGGATGAACTTCAAGAAATATTTTCTTTTTAATATTTTATTATATTTAGATATTTTTATGTTCTGTGAGATTGTTTTGGCAGGATTTAATTAAATATGCCACATACATGAATTGTCTGGGAAGTAAAGATCATTGTGAACCACCATGACGGTGCTGATTTTCAGACCTGGGTCCCCTAGAAAAGCAACAAGTGCTTTTAACTACTGAACCATCTCTCCAGCCCCCATTCCCATTTTTAAAACCCAGTCTTAAAAGGACACGTATTGATTTGTGCCAATATGCTACATCCCTGAAACACGTAATTGAAAGGCTACCTACATAAATGTTTGCCAGGGCAGAAGATGAGCTGAGAGCAGTTGTAGATGAGCCTAACAGTTGAGAATGCTGTCATTATAATTATGAGGGGCTGCACATGTGATGAGATTAGATCAAGCTATGCATACACAATGTTATGTGGCTAACCCATGAGATACGAATGAGTTCTTATAGTTGTGCTCATCTTAATATTCTACATTTGCTAACTTAGCTAATATCTATAATAGGTTCAGTTTGGGGCAAGTTTGGGGAAGGAGGCAAAGCTCTGCTTTAGACTTCTTTGCAATCTTTCATGTATCTTTACATCGTTCATAATAATTTTTTAAAAAGCTAAAGCAATATATAATATTTTTCCTCTCAGGTATATGTGCAATATACTTTTTTGTGTGGGTATATTAATGTCATCATCATCAACGCTAAGAAATGGATAATTCTATCATTCCAAGGGTTTTTTGGTCTCCTGTGCTAGTTATTATGCACTCCCTCGGGTTTTTGTTACCATAGTGATGCATTATTATTGATGTTTTCCTTTGTTTTGGAACTGTACCCCAATGAGATCATATGGTCTACGCTCCTTCCCATTATGCTATCTTATTGCTCTGGAGGGGTACCATTGTAAAATACTTAATTTTACTTTATTGTTGACAGAGATTTAGGCTTCCACATAGTCTTTAGACATTCAAATTAAGACAATTCTGTTAGGATTGCAGTTAAACATGTACTTCACTGAACCAGACAAGTACACACACGCTTGGGGATGTCAGTAGAAGCAGGATTTGTCTTCTGAGTACTTCTACAGTAAGAATGAGCCAGTCAATTCAGATCTCGACCTAGCTAGCAAATGAAGCCTGTAATCTTCATCACCTTTGTGCTCTCTGCAGCACCAAGAGAAAGTTATAAAAATAAACAGAGGAGAGAATAGAAAACTGACTTGTGTTGGATGCTACAGTAGTTTTTTTTTTATTTTTAGACAAAAGTAAATAAATTCTTCAAATATCAGGTTCTAATATTTTGGGAAGATCAGTGGTCATTCTTGTCTAATTCTCTTTAATAAATCACCTATGTGATCCTGGTGCAGATCGCCATATTTCCTGAGGGGTTTTGGAAAAGCAAACAGGGAAGGCTTACTTCCTTGAAGCACTAAACCCCAGTTGGCTAGAAAAGTTTAGAGACGCTACCAAAGGAAAGATGGGGATGCCTAAAATGGCTGACCATTCTCATTCTTGGGACACTGTAAGTTTCTCCTCGGTTCTTTTCTGAGAGCCTCAGTATCACCTTTTTTATCATTTTAAGACAATCTTATTCATAGTTTGAAGAATTTATAAGTGTCTGGCGTCCACAAGAAACTATTTCAGCTTAAACTATTTTAGCTCAAGGTGAAATGGCCCTGAAACGTGGCTGGTTCCTGTTTCCGGGTTTGCTTCTTCGATGCTTGTACATTTGCCAAGTAAAGCCATTATAAAGTAAAGTATTATCTGTAGAACTCCATCCAGTTTAAAGTTTAACAAATGAGACAGCCCATCTTTATATTCTCTTTGAGAACATTTAGAGGCATAAACGGAGAAAGGGACTTTAGCCCTCAATTTGGTTTTCATTCCTTGTGATTTTGTTTGCTCTGCAACATGTGGCCTCTCCCGAGGGATTCGACCACACTTCTCATCTTCTTGCTCAGGAAATCAAGATGCTGGTATAATCAAAATAAACACCACTGCAGGTGTCAATGGTAGCTCCGGGTTTCATAGAATAGCACTGAATATTTTATTTCCATTAACATCTGGCGTTTCCTCATCCTCTTACTGATGACCAGTTAAAATGGTCTTTGTGCACGGATATAGGTGTTGGTAGCTGTTAACAACATTTCGTGATTTGGGGTTTTGTGCTGCTCTATAACATATGAAAAGCCTTGGGTTGAATTCCTGACATCCTTTAGCTGGGATGACTTGAGTTTGGCGTACCAATCTTTCCCGCAGTTGCCTCCATCCAATCAAACCTAAGAGGCATCCTGTGTTATTCGTTGAATTTTTCCAGAAGTACTTTAAAAGTAAATTCTATGTTCTGAAAAGGGTTACTACGTTCTGGACCCATTTGGCATGCTATCTTAGATGCAGAAATGATTTTTAAAGCCAGAGTGAAGTCTGTCTACTCTTAGAACAGGCTTAGAACTCTCAGTGGTTTGGAAACTAGTTTGTAGGAGACGTCTACCCTGTAAAGACGGATCTTACACTCAATCAATTACAAACAACTGGCCAGCAAGCTTAGAGAGTAGATACTGTGTGATGAGCTTGGGATGAACAATGAAGCGACTGCAGTTTTCCCAGCCAAACACTGTCTTTCTTGTATTTTTGTGCTATTCTTCCCAAACCTCCTCTGTGTTCCCTGGAGGCCTTTCCAATCTCATCTTCACGGGGCTGCAGCTGCGTATTGTAGAAGTCATCCTTTCCCAACCTACTTTCTTAAAAAAAAAAATAGAGTCACAATGTCTCAATTTAGCTTTGGAACAGATGTAAATGTCTGTGTGTTTCATATAAACACTTCAGAGGAAGTAGATGTTTTAGGAAATGGAATGCATTTTTAAAAATAATATTTCCTGATTATCTACACTTCTTAGAATCTTTAGGGTGGATTTGGTCCCAATTTTTATTTTCCTAGAGCATATTTTTAATCTAAAGGAAAAAGACGTTCTGAATTCTAGTTTCCTTGACATTTATGCACCGAGTCAGTATGTTTACTGCCGATAAAATACAGGCATATAACTTACCATAACACTTTCATTGGATATCTGGAAAGAATGAATATTGTTTCATTATTTCTTTCTCTTTACTGAGAAGGAAGCAATGAGGGGTTGCTTAGTTCAATGGGAACAGCCAATGCTGGTACAGCTACCACGTGGTCAGTCTCACCTACAGGACTTTGACATCCTGGAAAATCTCCATGATCTGTTTCCATCAGCTCTCTCTTGGTTGGGGGTCTGCAGAAGCCAGAAAAGCCCAGCTGTGCTGGGATCTCTGACCCCTTTCATGCAGCACCTCACCAGGGAGAGGCTTCAAGTCTGACAGGAACTCTGGCCCCAGGGGACCTACATAATTAGGTTTCAAGTCTCAGTCGATTTTCAGATGATAGGGCTGAAGGTTCTAATAAAAAGTGCCAGGTTTCCTTTTTGATGTTGAGTTCAGAAGGGGAACCAGAATCTCTACCATAGAAAACTGCAAAATATGAATTAAATTGTCACAAGGGATGAGACATAATAGAATACATAGTGTAATTTCAGATAGCTAGGTGGTTAGGTGACAAATACATAGAAAATAGATAATTACAAAACACTAAGGAGGAGGGAGGTTGGGATAGGGGTTTTTCAGAGGGGAAACCAGGAAAGGGGATAACATTTGAAATGTAAATAAATAAAATATCCAGTTTAAAAAAAAACAGTGTACTTCATTGACTGCAGAGATCAAACCCACTCTCCAGAAAATAAACAAACAAACAAAACAAAACCAACACAAACCAATTGAGAACAAGGACCTTTAGTGTCTATAAACACAGATTCCAGATTAAATAAAAACAACAGAACCACCCCCCTACAGGATGCTAATTGGTTTGCAACTTAATTAAGAAAATGGTTATCAATTGTTCATATCTACAAAGGCAGAGTCATGCTGGCCTTCAGTTTCTCCATAATAGTGTCTCTTAATCCTTAAAAACCACTGAATTAATCTGCAGAATTTAGATAGTTTCTTTTGGCCCGTTCCTAATATTTACATATGGTAATAAAACCTAAAAACTATAAACTGTAGCTAATTTCTTCTGGTAACTTGTTATCATTCTATAACTGATAACAATTAAAAATTCCATTGAAGAGTACATATAAGATAATACAATAATATAACATTCTGCATTGTGTGTGCATCTCCAAATTTAATTAAATTCATCCCAAATCCTTTTAAGGTAACTTCAAATCAAAGGCAGAGGAAGCATGAGTCCACTGTGGTGCAGGTATATGTGGTACTGGGACAGGCTTGCCTTCTTCCCCTGGAAAACCCTAAGGTTTCACAGGAAATAGGTACCAGAGCGACCACCTGTTATTTGACAGTTAACATTTTATCAAACATTTCTCTGATCCAATTTTATTTCTCTCTGTGCTCTTCAATCCAACTTACGATTTTGGCCAAATGTCTAAAGCAGATTTTATTTTACAAAGGATCACTGGCTCTCTTTCTCTTTCTCTTTCTTTTAAGACTTTTATCTGTTTTTATTTTCCTGGGTTTGACTGGTTTGCCTGGGTGTATGTATGTGTACCACATATGTGCCTGCTGTTTGGGGAGGTCAGAAGAGGGCGTCAGGTCTCCTGGAACTGAAGTTACAGGCAGTTGTGAACTGCCATGTGGGTGCTGGGAACTGAACCCCCCGTCCTCTGCGAGAGCAGCCAGTGATCTTAACCCCTGATCCTTCCTTCCAACTGAAGAGTCTCTTCTTAATGTGTACTCATCTTTTGTCTCTACCTTAGACAATACTTTTTTTCCTTTTAATTCTTTAGCTTTGCTGATCTAAGTTCCACCCACCAGTGTCTTGTTGATCTAGCCAATGAAATGCAAGTCATCATCTAACACAAATGCAACATCCATGCTTCTATGTAAGGGAAAACCTCAAACTTAAAATAAAGATCACTATTTGTAAGTGAATGAAAGGAAAAACTTCATTATTTTGATGTCAATAAACTCTCACACCCTTGTTCTAGAGTTAGAAAATGGCCATTTCCACCATAAAAGCAGATTTGATTTCCATCAGACATGTCCACACCTTGTCCCAGTGTTCACAGGCAGTGGAGATAGTTATGAAAGTGGCCTAACACAAGTGCATAAACTTGGAGAAAGGGAGGTTTTATTCTGATTTTTCTTTTTCTTTCTTCCTTTCCTTCCTTCTTTCTTTCTTTCTTTTTGTTTTGTTTTGCTTTGTTACTGCATTGTCTGGTTATCTAGTGTAGACTTGGTAACACGATGATGTCAGTTGCAATGTCAGAAGGTTGAATACAACTGGAAAGGACAGCAGATAGCTCTAATCAGGCCCAGGATAACTATTACTCATCAAGGTAGTTATACAAAGAGGTGAGACTCTAGAAGCTTTGAAAATCAGATACATTGCCTTTCCCCACCCCTGATAAAGGAAAAACCAACCGAACAAACAAAGCATGGATATGACAACATAGGAGTCTTTTTTATTCTATGTGCATGAAAGTGCACTTTCTTTCTGTTTATTTCTAAAGTATTTTTTCCCCTTTTCTTTTTGAATTTCCCATCAGAAGGTCTCAGAAAGGTTAAACAACTTCAAGTACTTTTTTTTAACAGATTGACAAGTAAAATAAATTCGTGAAAATAAATTAGCCACAGAAACAGATATTTGTTTAGACCTGATTAAAGAATCAGAAATTTTATTCAAAGAAACAATACAGATTTCACCTCTTTTCTTTTTTCTTTTTTCTTTTTTTTTTGGTTTTTTTGTTTTGTTTTGTTTTGCTTTTTTGTTTTATTTTTTTTTTTGGTTAAATTTAAAGTTAATGTTTTTTAATTTCAGTGACTATTCTCTTCATAGATGGAGCTAATAGCCTGGGGTTAACTGAGTAAAAAGATCTGATGTCCATGGCCCTTTGTAAAGCTTCCCAGCCTTTGAAATTCCAGAGATACACCCAAGGGATGACACAAGGCAGGCTACAATCACTCTAGACCTCCATATACCATAAACTGCTCTTTACTAACACCCTTTGGCAATAAGCTAATGACAAAGAGCCTAAGGATGGCTTTGCCACCTTTTCTTGGCATTATTTTCTTCCAGCTAGTGAAGTAGGAGCAGAAGTGTCTAATTTCCAGCCAATTTCTACAGTCTGGAGTCATGGACATAGTGGAAGAGATTATGAAAACTATAACTCAGACTCCTCGTTGAGAGTTACTACCCATGGTAGTTTGAATAGATTTAAGTGTTTAAATGTTTGGCCCACAGTGAGTGGCACTATTAGGAGTTGTGGGCTTGTTGAAGTGGGTGTGGCCTTATTGAATGAAGTGTGTCTCGGAGGGGATGAGCTTTGAGGTCTCCTCCTTTCCACCCAGCGCTGATGATAGTCTCCTGGCTGCCTTCACATCAAGATGTAGAACTCTGGGGCTCCTCCACCACCATGTCTGTCTGTCTACTGCCATGTTCTCCACCATGATGATAACAGACTAAATTTCTAAAACTGTAAGACAGCCTTGATTAAGTGTTTGCCTTTATAAGGGTTGCCTTGGTCATAGTGTCTGTTAACAGCAATGAAATAAGTTAACTAAAATACCATTGGAAGTCGTGATAGATGGAAATTATAAAGTACTGAGGGATACATAGAAGAACATTGGCAGTGTATTTGGTTGTAGTGATTGCAAGTATAATGAAGTACCAATTGTAGTTCAGGATGCTGAATTTCTGTCATGATGGTAAATGGGTACTATTTGCTTAGCTCTGCAACCCTTTCCTGAGGCTAACTCTGTTACCTGAATCTAATCTTTCTTGAAAATAGGATATAAATCTAATGTACATTATGGATATCCCATACTTTCCCTTATTATTAGAATTCTTATTATTAGTTAGCACAATTACAATGATATAATCTATGCACTTAAGTAATTTTGTTGTTGAACACACCATGTCAAAACCTGCACAGTTTCACAAATAGTGGTCATTTCTACCTGCCCTGAGGTAGAACTTCTTCAAAATGCCTATAGGACATTTTTATTTTTCTAAATAAAAGCATTGTGTGAGAGAAGAATTAGCTAACTAACACTTTATAAATATATTGTTTATAAATATAGTTTATTAAGATATTACTTTATAAATATAAGTGTGACCTTTGGTTGATTCATACATGTAATACAAAGACAAAAGAAGTCCACAAATGTAAACCTCACTAGAAAATGACTAATTATACAAATAAACCAAACTTTTTATTCTTTGAGTTCATCTTTCATTCTTCAGACTATATCTCCCCAAACACCTGCTTTTCAAATTGAAAGCAACTCCTCGTGTTACTCTCTTCTATTCTAGATGCCCCCTTTTCAGTAATAAAACCCAGGTCTGCAGTTTTCAGCTTCTGTGAATAGTCAGCTGAAAACCATTCAGTCACACATATTAGTCCTGCTTGCCCTGACCTGTAATCCTGGAAGCAACCTCCAATTACTGATGGCACATTAATGTTAATAGCTCTCCTGTGCCCCTGTAACAAACAATTTCCAAATCGCAGCAGTTTAATAAAATAGAGATTATTCACTCCTTTAAATGTACTCTGGTAACATAGGACAGCTCTGCTGGATAGCACCATACCATGGAAACATATGGTCTTGAAATTTTTCACTTAGGAATGAGAGAGCCCAGAGAATACTAATGAGAATTTTTTCCTTCCTAAGGCACATTTTTTTTTGGCTCAGATGAACTCTGATAGATGCAGAAATGTAGAGAAGAAGAGAGAGATTTGTCAGGCACTGTCTTCTAGATGTGGTTGGCTCAACTCCATTTCCTCATTCCCCACTTCAAATTTTTATTACCCTCAGGCCTTAAATAAATTTCGGTTCTTTCTTTTTCTCTGCAGATTAATTCTTTATTCCAGGAGAACTCTCTGTTTTACTTCTGCATTCTAATTCCATGTTTTCCTTATCACTTTTTTGCTCATTCATGTCAACTAATCTTTCCTTAATAAGACCATGTTTCTAATTGCTTCCCAGATTTTCTGGGTGTGCAAAGAAGAGAGTGTGCTACCCATGGTAGCAATGTGTATGGTGAAAACATTTGTAGATAACATCATTTCACAGTGTAGATAGTTGGGACCTTGAGCTAGAAAGGCGCTGTTCATGAAACACTTGCCACACAGAATTAGGAGTTAGTTGATCTTAGATCCCCAGCATCCATGTAAAATAGCTGTGTAACCACATATGTTTGTAATTCTAGCACTGCAAAGTTAAACATGGAGCTCACTAGTCATCAGTCTAGACAAACAGGGGAGCTCCAGGTACAGTGAGAGACCCTGTACTGAAAAATGCAGTGGAGAGAAACTGAGGAAGATATCTAATATCAGTATTGCTTTGAAATCCACCTAAATAAACACATATTCTCCCTCCCTCCCTCTCTCTCTCTCTCTCTCTCTCTCTCTCTCTCTCTCTCCCCCCCACCCCCAGTGTGTGTGTTTCTCTCATGTTCACACAACTCCCTCTCTCTTACTACCACACACACACACACACACACACACACACACACACACACACACACACACATAAAGTTTGAACATCCCTAGAATATTTTCTCAAACCTGGGAAGGATCTAAACTTTCCTTTTCTTGTCTTCACTTAAGGTTCAGAATTGTCATGTAACCGTGCTGTCACTGTGAGCTAACTTGCTCCCATAAGGCTTTAGAATTCCCTTAGATAAGGGACAAAGGAAAAGAACATTTACAGCATTGCGTTTTGGCACTTACTGACTGCATTGTAATATTATCAGTGTCTAGTGTATTTTGAGATGCAAAGGCTAGGTTCAGTCAACATGACACAAGCTGGAATTATGTGAAAGGAGGAATACTTAAATAGTGAATTGCCTTTACCAGATGACCAGTTGGTGAGGGATTTTCTTGATTTACTATTGATATGGGAGGCCATTGTGGGTAGTGCCATCTCTGAGAGAGTTATACTGGATGGTATTAAAAACAAGCTAAGTGAGCCATGGAAAGGAAACCAGTTAGACAGAACTCCTCCATGGCCTTTCCTTCAGTATCTGCTTCCAGGTTCATACCTGGACTTTTTACTCTGCTTCCCTTCATGGTGGAGAAAGAAATAAATTCCTTTTTCCCTAAGTTCTTTTTTTATTACTTACCATAGGAACAGAAAGCAAGCTAGGGAACGAGACATTTTCTATCTTTACTTCTTGCCCCCATCTTTTTTAAATAAAAGGTATTATTATATGTTTTACTTTTTGAGAGTTTTATAGATAAATATATTGTGTTTATATCCATGCAGACCTCCCTTCTTTCCTTCCTTCTCTTCCATTCTCCCATCATTCCCTCTTGAATTTATGACCTAGTCTTCTAAAATTATTTTTCTTGTGTGTCTGTGTGTGTATATACATATACATATATATACACTTACATATATATGTATATATATGTACATTTACATATATATGCACAATATTATATATATTATCTACATAATATATATATATATATATTTGAGTTTGTTTAGTGTTTTTTTTTTATGTACATGCATTTAGGCCTAACTGCTTGAGCTAAGATAACCTATCAGTGGCCTTTTCCCTGAAGAAAACTGATTCTTGCATGAGTGGTTAGAGAAAACGTGGTACACAAATACAATGAAGTACAAACCCACTCTAAAGAATGGAGAATTAATGTGTTTTGCAGAAAAATTGAGTTTGGATGAACTGAAATAAACAAATTTAGGAAAAAAAAGAAAACTGATTCTTCCACCCTCAGGAACAAGAAGCTACTGTAGTTATTCCTCCAATGGAGGGGTACTTGGCATTTTACCCTATCCCCATTAAAATTTTACTACACCAAATTAAATTTTGATCATTATGTAGACCTTTCCAAGGCAGAGATACTGTTGAGATTCCACAGGTAGAGATTTCTTGTCATATCTAAAAGGTACTGTCTTGCATCAACCATCCTGATCCTCTGGATCTCACACTCTTTCTTGCTCCTCCCATGATGTCTCTTAAACCTTAGGTGCAGGAGTTTGATGATGGACATACTGATTGGAGTTCGGCATTTCATTCACCTTTTTTTTCTGACCAATTGTAGGTCTCTGTAATCTCTTCCATCTGCTACAAAAAGAAGTATCTTTGATAAGGGGGTGAGAGCTTGGAGTGGGAATAAGGAAAAATATGCAAATGCAGTTAGAAGCTATATTGATTAGGAAAACATTAGCAATTCTTTTTTCACCTACGGTTGGTGACATCACATACTAAGAGTAGTAATTGCTTAGATTTAGAGGACCAGGCATGAGTTTCCTTCTATACAATGGGTTTCACATCTAATTAGACAGATTTCAGTTACCTCAAGAATAGGGTTCTTTTCTATTGCTCTGTTGGGGATGTCGTGGTAGGGTAGCTTGATAAGCTTCATAAGCTTATCAAGTAGATAGGACTACTTAAAAGTTTTCTCCTCCAGCAGTTTTTATTGTTAATGGACTTGTCTCCACTTTCTTCCTAAGAGGTGATATGTGTGGATACTTAAACCTCAACTTCTTATCTTGTCACTTTAGAATCTCTTTGGAAGAAATTGCCCCAATCTCGTGATTTTAAAGACCATTTATTTGAAAATGTCCCTCAAAATTCTGTCTTCTCAATGTGACTTAAATGACTCTTAGAGCTACATTTCAATTCACTAGAAGTTCCTAAAGTTCCTGCCAATCAAAACCTTCAAAAGCAAACTTATTTCCTAAAGACCACATTCTCAACTGACACATGGACACTTTTTCTTGAAGTCTTCATTTCAGTTGATGCTACCATATACTACTCTGACACCAGAGCACCTCCCTCTGTGGCACCAATAGTAGCCTTGACCTGCTATCTTATCTCAAGAACCAACCAGTGATGAAGCCTCCTAGAGCATCTTTTTAATTTATCTACATTCATTCCTTCTCCACTTTCATGGTTCAGATATGTCCTAGTATGCAATTTTTATTCAGTGTCTCCTACTGACTTTCTCCCTTGCAATCCCACTTTCCCAAGTCATTCTTACACACACATCATCACAAATAATGTTCCTTCACTGCTCAAAATACTTTAATGACTTCTCACTATTCACCTATCAAATTCCAAATCTTTAAGGCACATAAAAGCATTCCCATCAGTCCTTCACATGTCAAATCATTTCTTTTCTTTTTTTTTCTTTTTTGGTTCTTTTTTTCGGAGCTGGGGACCGAACCCAGGGCCTTGTGCTTCCTAGGCAGGCAAGCGCTCTACCACTGAGCTAAATCCCCAACCCCCACATGTCAAATCAAATGTACCTTGTGCTTACTGTATCTTGTATTCTGACTTTTAGGTGCAGAAGGAACAAGTATAAGAGCCATTGCTTATCTGCTTTTGTATGTCCTGCCTCATTTTTCTGGTTTTCCCTTCTTTCCTCCATCCCTGGCTTGCCTTCCTGTCCTCTGATCCATTGTTCTCAACAGGCTACAGGTGTGTACACTGTTTGCACATGTCCCTCCTCAAAGGAATTTAGAACTATGTACATTTGCACTTGGCATCTTAAAGTTTTTTTCTTACAGATTGTGTTAGAAGAATATAAATAAATGGATAGATAGATAGATAGATAGATAGATAGATAGATAGATAGATAGATAGATAGATAAAAAGAAAGAAAGAAAAGTAAAATGCAGACAATAGTAAATAACAAAGTAAATAATGGACCAGATTTTAATGTACATCTGATATACTCTATATGCCATCTGGCTCAAAAGCATAAATACTTTAAAAATGTTCAGATTATAATAAAATTATATCATTCTTCCTTCCATTTTTATGTTCAAACCATTACACATACCCTCTCTTCTTGCTTCCTTTTAAATTCACGGCCTCTTTTTCTATAAGGTCTTTTCTACATAATATAAAACTGAGAAAGGGCTCTCATCTTGGTCAATATGAATAATGAATATTAGTTTAGTATAACAATATTATTTGATCCTTTGTTATGTGTTAAAAGATATATTAGTGGGGTTGGGGATTTAGCTCAGTGGTAGAGTGCTTGCCTAGGAAGCACAAGTCCCTGGGTTCCGTCCCCAGCTCCGAAAAAAAGAAAAAAAAAAGATACATTAGTGTTCAGTTACTTGAAACAAATTATCTTTTCACTGAAGTCTTGCTTAGGCAACCACTTGAAGCCTTTTCTGCTGCTGAAGCCTTCCCTAGGCCTGAGCTCACTTGGGATTTGATAGCTATTATCTATCTTGCTGGTCTATACTCCTTTTCAGACAAGAGACACATTTGTGACTCTATAGTCCTGTAATAAGAAAGATTTAATGAAGATAAATTAATTAATATTGTTAGCTTCTATACTTATTTTTATTATTTTAATGCTAGGTAAATAAATCTTGCACAATAAGTAAAAAAGATAGTTATTGGTACTTAACTTTTTAAAATGGAATTTTTATGTTCGATATTTGTCCTCTGATTTTCTGAATGGTTCAGAGCTGGGTTTAGATATTGTTGGGGTGTATTAAGCAAATTGAAAATCTATAGGGAAGGCGGGAAGAAAGATCATGAAGAAGGCACAGTCTAAGTGCAAGTGTTCACTCACTGGCTTCAGGAAGAACAGGAGAACAATCCCAATCTGCTGCTATCTGGAGTCTCCTCAGCTGCTAGGAAACCAAACGTCCCTTTAAATGGCCTTTCACAAGTTCAAGATCTGTCTATTCAGGATCATCTCCGTTTGATTAACTTAAAATGAGCCATTTGGAAATTTAATCAATCTTAGGAGCATCTTCATCACTGCAATTGTGGTGGGTTCAGAATGACCAAAATGTCAGCTGTTTGATTGTGCTGTATAAAAGGGCAATTGTCTCCTTTTATTCCTAAACCCTAATAACAGTATCTCCTGCAGCTCTCTCTGGCCGTATTTATTGGGGAATAATTTGGGAAACATTAAGCCTCACCAAACTGATATCTGTCTCCGTGGTCAGGAGCACACACTGAGATCGTCTCCCAGCACCCGCACCAAGCAGTTCACAATTGTGTGATAGCTAGCTCCAAAGATTCCAGCACCTTCCTTTCACTTAAGTTCCGGGTGGTCCTGTAGACCACCTTGATATTACTTGATATCTTTATGCCACCACAGTAACTCGAAGTCTACAAGTTTTTAATAAGCTGTCTCTATCAAGCATGGAGGTGCTAGGTAAGGCTGGGGGAAAGAAAACACGGGCAAAACTGCTTAGCCTATGGGCAGGATCTCAAATGTGTGGCTAGTCTCCAAAGACTCTGATGCTGTCTGGGATTTTCACTCCGTATGTCTTCTATTTTTTATGAGAAACCCTCAGATAAACACAGGAGAACTTCCTCAGAAAGAAGAAAAGTCATACTCACACCTGAGTGGCGAAGCACTGGATAACTCTCCTCCCCTCCCATTTCCTGTTTGTCTTATTTCACACGTAGTACGTATCCCTTGAATACTTTCTCTAGAGCCTGTAACAAGGCGGGCATGGTTGTCTCACTACTGCAGTCACTATCCCCATGAGGGGTACGGCAGTCTCCTCATGATAGTTGGAGAAAAGAGCTAGAACACAGTAGTTTTATATGGGAGCAAAATCAGAAAAAGTGACAAGTCAAGTACACATTGCCTCTAAAAGTATGTATTATTTTTAATCTTGTCTGAAGTATAAATACTATTTTAAGACGGAATTATGAAAAAAAACTTTAACACAAGAGCCAGATAAACTACTTTGTACTTACTTTAATTTTTATTTTTGAAATAAAATATAATTACATTATTTACACCTTTTTCTTTCCTCCTAACTTTTCCCATGTATCACCTCCTCCAATGTGCTCTAAATATTGTGTCCTCTATTTCCTTGTTGCACACACACACACACACACACACACACACACACATACATACATCATACATACATATATAAATACATATGGTCTTAGCTATGGTTTCTAATGATTTGATAAAACAACATGTCTAAAAGCAACTTGGGGAATATCTTAGTTACTATTCTCGTGTTGTGATAAGATACCATAACCAAGACAATTCTGATGAAATAAAGTGTTTGATTGGGACTTGCTTATGGATTAGTACAATATCATCCTATGGGGAGTTTGGTGGCACCCAGACAGGCATTCTGTGGAGAAATAGTTGATAACTTTTCTCCTAATCCACAGGTAGCACAGAAAGATAGTCTAGTTCTTGCATGGGTTTTTGAAACATCAAAGCCCACCCCCAGTGACACATCTCCTCTAGCAAAGTCATTTTGACTCCAACAAGATCATGTCTCCTATTTTTAGAAAGGATTTATTTCATTTATATTTCCAGATTGTTCACCTAGGGAAGTCCAGGCAGGAACTCAACCAGGGCAGAAACCAGGAGTCAGTGAAGGATGCAGAGGTCATGGAGGAGGGCTGCTTACTGGCTCATTTCTTGTGAATAGTTCAACCTTCTCCTCCTCCTCCTCCTCCTCCTCCTCCTCCTCCTCCTCCTCCTCCTCCTCCTCCTCCTTTTCCTCCTCTTATCTTTAATCTGTTTTATAGTCTAGTCATTATCCCCCTCCCAGTCTACCCTCCTAAACCTCCTCATTCCATTTCCTCTACTCTGTCTCCAAGAGGATGTCCTCCCACAACCTCACCAGGCCTTCCCAATCCCTGGGACCTCAAGTCTCTTAAGGGTGAAATGTATATTCCCTCACTGAGTAGGCCGTCCTCTGCTGTATATGTGTTGGGGGCCTCCTATCAGCTGGTTTATGCTGCCTGGTTGATGGTTCAGTATCTGAGAGGTCTCGTGGATCCAGGTTAATTGAGACTGCTGGTTTTCCTATGAGGTCGCACTCCTCCTCAGCTTCTTCTATCCTTTCCATAATTCAACCACAGGGTTCCTGGCTCCTGTTACCCAACTCCCCTCTCTAAACTGTACTCCCCTAGTGGCCTGCACCTTCTACCAGGGCAGATCACCAGCTTGTCTGCTTCTCTAAAAACCCCACAGTCTTGAAGGGTTCCCAGGACTTCTGCTGCACACAGGGCAACAGATAAGGGATCCTCCCAAACAACCACAGCAACTGGGAACCCTGAGGAGACCAGCAGACTTAGGACCCATCACCCCCCAAATCCCCTCTTCGCCTCCTACTCCACTTTCCTTCCATCTGTGCCTTCCCCTGGGGCAGATGACCAGCTTGACTGCTCCTCTGAAGACACAACAGTGTGAAGGCTTCCAGGGAGATCTGCTGTACACAGGACAAGTGATCAGTGGCTTGTCTTCCCCTCTGAAGACCCCACAGTCTGAAGGCCCCCCAGAAGGTCTTTTACAGCCAGGGACACAGGCCTTCCAGGAGACCTGCAGCAATTCAGAAACATAAGGGACAGGCTACAGACAGAGACACCCAGGCCAGCCAACAACAAGGATAACCAAATGTTGAGAGGCAAGCACAAGACCATAAGCAACAAAAGCCAATATACTTTGGCATCATCAGAACCCAGTTCTCCCACCACAGCAAGCCCTGAATACACCAACACACCAGAAAATCAGGATGCTAACCCAAAATCCTATCTCATGAAGATAATAGAGTCCTGTAGGGAGGATATAAAAAACTCACTGAAAGAAATGCAGGAAAATACGGGCAAACAGGTAGAAACCCTTAAAGAGAAAACAAATAAATCCTTTAAAGAAATACACAAAAACACAATCAAATTGGTGAAGGAATTGAACAATGTGGTCCAAGACCTAAAAGTGGAAGTAGAAACAAGAAAGAAAACACAAATGGAGGCAACTCTGAAAATGGAAAGCCTAGAAAAAAGGTCAGGAACTACAGATGTTTGCTCACCAACAGAATGCAAGAGAGAGAAGAGAGAATCTCAGGTATAAAAGATACATTAAAAGACATTGATACAGCAGTCAAAGAAAATTCAAAATATAAAAACACTCCTAACCCCAAACATCCAGGAAATCCAGAAAAAAATGAAAAGACCAAACCTAAGAATAATAAGAGTAGAAAAGAGTCTAGGAAGCGCAAGGCCCTGGGTTCGGTCCCCAGCTCCGAAAAAAAGAACCAAAAAAAAAAAAAAAAGAGTAGAAAAGAGTGAAGATTTCCAGCTCAAAGGACCCAAAAACATCTTCAACAGAACCATAGAAGAAAACTTCCCCAACTTAAAAAAAGAGATGGCAATACAAGAAGCCTGTAGAACACCAAATAGATTAGACCAGAAAAGAAAATTCTCTCATCACATAATAATAAAAACACTAAATGCACAGAACAAAGAAAGAATAAAAGCTGTAAGGTAAAAAGGCCAAGTATCATATAAAGACAGACCTATCAGAATTACACCAGACTTCTCAACGGAGACACGAAAAGCCAGAACAGAAGAGCCTGGAAAGAGGTCATGTAGACACTAAAAGAACACAAATGCCAGCCTAGGCTACTATACCCAGCAAAACTCTCAATCATCATAGATGGAGAAACCAATATATTCCATGAGAAAGCCAAATTTAAACAATACATATCTACCAATCCAGCCCCACAGAGGATTCTAGAAGGAAAACTCCAACGCAAGGAGTGTGTGTGTGTGTGTGTGTGTGTAATCAGAAGTCACTAAATGACCTCAATTTCTTCCTAAAACCTCTGCCTCTGAGATCATTATAGAATTTTGAGGAGCAAGTAGAACAATTAAATCCATTAAAACAAACAAAAACAACAACAACAAAAACCTCTCACTAGAAAATTTCCAGCATTTTCTTAATTACATCTGTGGTTTTATTTTAATATTAAATTCTTTTTACTCCTGCGTCCCAGGTTTCCTTGTTTTGGAACTAATTGTCAATTTTTTCAGACTGTAGTAGAAGTGCTCTGTTAGACTTCCAATGCCTGTGTTTCATGTCAAATGCTAATTGTTATGTGACACCAAAATGTCACTGTGAAACTGGAAGACCTAGTATATCTGTATATTCTGAGGACTGATGATGATATCAACATAGGTAGAGAGATGCAGAGAGATTATTTGGGTTAATCCTTGCGATGTGACTTTTTGTTGTTTTGATATTTGTTGTTTTATGTTTGTTGTTTTGTCATTTGTATGTGTTTATGTCCATGTACCAGTTCCTAAGTTTTTAGAAATCACTGACATGTTTAAGTCAACTTGAACCAAACATATAATTCTCAATGAAGAAGAATCGGTTAAAAATTATACCTTTTCTTTAGTTTCAGGTGATTTTTTTGAACATATTACTTAGAATATATAAATCTCCCACATGCTATTGCAAGAACCTAGAGGAGTTAAAGAGCAATTCACTGTCATCTGTGTCATTAGCGAATAATGCTCACAACATAAAAACTTGGATAAAAGCAAGAAGACAGAGCTTTCTTCCCTGTGTGTTCAAAGAAGTTGACACTCGAAATCTATTTCCTCACTTCTGCTGCCTGTAAGTGAATGGCAGCATTGCTGGAGAGGCAGCACCTTGTTCCACTCAGAGCTTCTTTTCCTGTGTGGGAAGCTCTTACTCCATCTTGAGCACTCTTAACATACAGACAGGCTTTCCTACTGTGTCACACTGTTTGCTAACTCATGCAGCTTGATTCCTTTTAACTTCAGTATCAGCTGAGAAATCATAGTGGGTCACTGTGATGCTGGACATGGTTAGCTGTTAACTTCCAACATTCTAGTACAGAGAGACCCGGCTCCTGGAAACCAGCTTCCTCCTTTGCTCAAATGTCAACACTGGCAATGAGAAGGACAGAGGGACCTGTTGTCTTCGTGACACTCAGGATCAGTTTCAATCTTTCTTCAGGTGTGAGGGATTTGTACTCAAGGGGAAAAACTCACTGTTCTTATGCTTCTTTCTATATGACACATCACATTAATGCTTAAAATCACAGAAAGCAGTATTAGTTAAACAGACCCTATCTGTGGTGTTATCTATAAATATGCCTTGGGCTAGAAGACTAACAAAAAAATTATTAGTCTCAGTTCACTAGAGGGTACTATGTAAGGAATGGCAATATAGGAATAAATGTTGGGGGTGGGAAGGTTGTCTCAGTCAGTAAAGTGCTTCTTGTCAAAGTTTGAAGACACAAATTCAGATCCCCAGCACCTACATAAAAGGCCAGGCATGCTGTTCAGGAGGTCTTGCTGAATCGATGAGGGACCATATATCAAAAAAATAAGATGAAGAGTGATAAAGGCCTCATGTATGTACCTTTGTACATACAAGTATATGTGGGTCATACATACATCTGAGCACACACATATTCAAAACAATACACACAAATAATAAGCATATAATGATTTTATGTGTACTTGAATAACTTTAAGACTGTTTCATGAAGGAGCAAAGGCAGTTGTCAGTTAAGAAACAAATAGTGTATGAATGCAAGACATGCATTGTGGGTTAAAATAATACTAATTCTGCTCAGCCAATTTCCTATCTGCAGTCATGAAGTATTAAAAGTTAAACCTTTATATACTGTGTACAAGTCTGCATAGATTTATGATCAAATAAATGTCCCATCCTCCATGAATTATAGAAAAGTATGAGGAAGAAATACATTTGAGACATAAGCAAGGTAGGTTTGTGGTTTTGAGGGTAAATGAGACCTAGGGAATGCAAAATCCCAAACCTTCACAAAAATCATCACAAACACAAATAATCTTTAAGTCCTGAAAAAAAAGAAATAAGGCTCACTAGATATTTATTGATCAAAATATAAGAAATTATTTAGAATATAATTTCCCTCATGAAAATTCTAGGATTTGATTATGCAACTATCTTAATTTTGAAAATGTCTTTTAAAATAATCATATTAAATCTATCAGTGGTTATTAACATTATTTCTTCATCAGACATGGAACATATATATGTTGTTATTAATCCTTATATATACATGAAAAATATAAATGCTATATTATCTATTATTCAGATAAGAAAAGAACTGAGACTGGGTTTCTATAAAGAAAAGTTCATTTAGCTAGCATGTCATTTTTGAGACTATAGGTCTATGATTAAATAGGATGTCCCCTTTGTTTTCCACTTGGTATGAGTCTCATGGTAGACACCACAGCAATGGGCATGTATGAGCCAGGGAGTCAGAGATAGGCTGGGCTTCAGCTTTGGTCTGCGATAACAAGGTATTCTCTTAAGAACATAACTGGATTTTACAGAAAGTACCTTGATCCCTTTTGACATCAGTGTCCTCGTGCCAGCCGTCTCTTCCTTGGCCTGGCCTTCCAAAGGTTCCACTGCCTCAAGCCTACTCCTGGAGACCTAGGCTCTGAGAACAAGTGACATTCTGACCACAGTTGACTCCAAGCAGGATAAGAGTTGCTTGAGATCACACGGCTAGAGATAGAATTCTCAATGGAAACTCTAATATTCCAAATTTAGGTAGCTGCAAACCTCTCTCAAGAGCAGTGGCTAAAATATATGGTTTAGTGTTGGAAATTTAAAATCATCACTAGAACGGGATAACATTAACTATCCAGAGATATTTTGATTATTTTTTTCCAAGTGACAAACTTTAGTCTTATTCATACCCCATTCATATGTTTTATTCATTTCTCCTTCAGACTATAGGGCTGAGAATCAGAAAGGGTGGGGGAGGTTGTCCAGTTGGAAGAGTAGGTACAGTACTTGCTTATAGGTGGAAGTTCCTGAGTTTGATTCACCAGAATCTACATAAAAATGCTGGCAAAGGCAGTGTGCTCAGGATCCCTGGGACTCACTCCTTAGCCAGTCAGGCTTAAGTGGCAAGATTCTTTTTTTTTATTTATTTATTTATTTATTTATTTATTTATTTATTTATTTATTTATCTTTATTAACTCGAGTATTTCTTATTTACATTTCGATTGTTATTCCCTTTCCCGGTTTCCGGGCCAACATCCCCCTAACCCCTCCCCCTCCCCTTCTCTATCGGTGTTCCCCTCCCCATCCTCCCCCCATTGCCGCCCTCTCCCCAACAATCATGTTCACTGGGGGTTCAGTCTTGGCAGGACCCAGGGCTTCCTCTTCCACTGGTGCTCTTACTAGGATATTCATTGCTACCTATGCAGTTGGAGCCCAGGGTTAGTCTATGTATAGTCTTTGGGTAGTAGCTTAGTCCCTGGAAGCTCTGGTTGGTTGGCATTGTTGTTCATATGGGGTCTCGAGCCCCTTCAAGCTCTTCCAGTTCTTTCTCTGATTCCTTCAACGGGGGTCCTATTCTCAATTCTGTGGTTTGCTGCTGGCATTCGCCTATGTATTTGCTGTATTCTGGCTGTGTCTCTCAGGAGAGATCTACATCCGGTTCCTGTTGGCCTGCACTTCTTTGCTTTATCCATCTTATCTAATTGGGTGGCTGTATATGTATGGGCCACATGTGGGGCAGGCTCTGAATGGGTGTTCCTTCTGCCTCTGTTTTAAACTTAAGTGGCAAGATTCTTGACAATGAGAACATCTGTCTCATTAGAGGTGGATGGCCTTCTTGAATGTGACACTTGAAGTTGTCCTCTGGCTTACACACACACACACACACACACACACACACACACACACACACGCACAAAAAAGAGAGAGAGCTGGGGGAACGCTTTGTGGCTAGACTTCAAACAGCTGTAAGTTGATCTTTCAAACCCAACAGCAAGACAATCACAGGTTTTTAAATGAAATCTTACACTCCACAGGGCTACAGGCTTTCTTTCAAGTATAAAACTTGATATAGTTTTAGATTCACAGGGTGCTGTGAAAACTTGGCACTGCACAAGTCTGCAGAGTCATCAAACTGTGGATCAAATCTCACCTCTCTTTTATAAGAACATATTTTATACTATGTGTTAATAAAATATAGGCATACCGCTGGGAGGCTAGAAGACCAAGGATCATTTCTCAAAGGACACAGAGCAAACCTGGCACATTGGTTATATGTCCTTTATACACACACTTAAAACAGAATCAAGGGAGACAATGAGGGTGGTACATTGTTACTATAGTGATTACGGTAAAATATTATAAGAAAAGAGAGAATCAGTTGGAACACAGGTACATGAAAGATACTTCTGTGAGTGTTCGATGGATAGATTTTGAAAAGAAAAAAAAAATGAGACATGGGCTATTGGGATCCTCTGTGTGAAATCAAGTTTTCCTTAAATGCCACACTAAAATGAATTGGGATGAGTAAATTCAAGAGAACTTGTCTCTAATTCCATTATTGAAATTAGAACTTTTATAAAAGACAGTGGGCCACGTGACTTGAGATTTGTGTTCTCTGCCTCTCAGCCTCTGTGAAAGAAAAAAATTCACATGAGTCAAAATAAAAAGGATGGGGAATACAGTTTCTCCTCCCCTGCTCCCCACTTTAAGCATGCAATGTCTTCTATGGCCAAACCAACCAACTGATAGGATTGAAAGGCAGCAGGAAGAAGGACCCTCAGCCACAGGTGATCAGAGCATCTCAAAACGTAATAGAATGTCATGGTCCATGACTGGAAGCTTGCATCCCTGAAGTACTTTGAAATGATTATTTATGACCCTTTGCACCGCAGAACTCCAGCTGCCACAGGAGCCCCTGCCTGTGAACTAATGTGATTGGTGCACCCGTATTTTATTGATACACTGCTTCTATTATGTTAATGGGGTTATAAACATGAAAAATACACCTGCAACATCAGAATTTTCACAGTTTAGAGGAAAAACTAGACAAACAATGATCACACTCTCCATTTTCAACCTCCGACTATTCCAATTCTGTTGACAATCAGGTTGTCTGTGATTATGTGTGTTGCTAGGCAACAGAGGTCACCCATACTACTCAAGGGCATGAGGAGCTGCTGCTGTGCAAAATCACAACCCATGCTCCTCTATAAATAACTACTCTGCCACCAGCCACACCAAGAAACACAAACAATGGCACGACGATTAATGCTAATTAATGAATAAATACTAGATTTTGATTAAAAGCTAATCCACACAAAAATATTTAATAAGCACAAGACTAGAGACAGTGAAGAGACTACAGAAAGCTGTAATCTAATTTCAGAAGGTCAAAACATTTACTTATACCTTTACTAGCTGCCACGCTAGTAAAAAAGTCAGTTGTTTGAGACTCAGTTCATTAAAAAGAGGCTGTTCTTCTGGGACTTTTCTATCTTTCCACCATAGGAAACGCATGCCATGCAGACCTGGACTTAGAATCCTAACTGGGTTCTTGTTATTTTTCTGCCGATGTTTGCCTCCCAGTCTGCACTGCATTCTTTCCGTGTCAAACATAACATGTTGCATCCGATCTCCAAATGTTATCCGGAGGCTGTCTTAGCACAACCAACAATATTGCAATATTACCTCTCACTCACTGCTCCCAGCACTTCTTCTCTTATTGCTTTTAATTTACATGGATATGTATGTATCTGGGTGGGGTGTGTGCACATTGGTGTCGGCACCCACAGAGGCGAAGAGGCATGGGATTCCCAGGAGTTTGAGTGACAGGTATCTGTGAGTTGCCTGATTTGGGTGCCAGGTTCTCCCAATCGCAGTGTGAGCCATCTCTCCACGTCTCTGTATCAGTGGCTTCAAAAATTCAGTAATTAAACGTAATATCCACACAAATATTTGCCTTATACTTTAACTTCTCTGTTAATCTGAACGAGTCCTCAGCTGATGGCACACTGTCATCATTCCTGTGTTTTGCTGGACGCCATTAATGTTTTAATGGCTTCCTTTCATTCTAGCTCCAACGCACAAGGAAACCGAGACTAATGTTTAATGTATGGCTGTAGTGTGCGTATCTCCTCCAAGGGTCTGAGTGTGTAAGAGCGACTGTGTGTGTGTGTGAGTTGAGTGTGAGTGTGTGAGAGTGTGTGTGTGTGTGTGAGTATGCATGTGTATGTGTGCATGTGTGTGCGTGTGTGTGCGTGTGTGTGTATGTGAGTATGCATGCGCATGTGTGCATGTGTGTGCGTGTGTGTGCGTGCATGTGTGTGTGTTTCCTCGTGTCGCTGAAGCATTTGCTACAAGGCTGCTCTTTTCCTCATTCATCTGACAATATCATGTGACTACAGTTATGCCTACCTCTGGGACTTTTTTCTCTTTCAGATTTGACCTGTCCTTTCCCCAACACAGCTGTGTGTTGTTAACTGCAGGTCTCACAGTCAGCAAGTGCCTGCTCTGGCTTCTATCTTCAATATCATGATGACTACACTGGATCTTTTATCTTTCCTTATGAACTTCTTTTTCTCTACAACATAACCTGCTGGAGTTTCAAGTAGAATTACACTGAATCTATTAGATAATGGATGAGAGGAAATGGCATATCATTTCCTATCTATGAGCACATAGTATTTTCCATTCACCTAGGTCTTTGATTTCCTTCACCAAAGTTTTCTAATTTTCCTTATTGTACATTGGCTTTGGAGTTACATTTAAACATTTCCTTTTGAAGAGTGCTAATGAAATACTGATGTGTCTTTTTTAAATATTTATTTATTTATTTATTTATTTATTTATTTATTATGAGTACACTGTAACTGTCTACAAACACACCAGAAGAGGGCATCACATTTCATTACAGATGGTTGAGCCACCATGTGGTTGCATGGATTTGAACTCAGGACCTCTGGAAGATCCGTCAGTGCTGTTAACCCTGAGCCATCTCTCCAGCCCCCTGATGTGTCTTTTTCATCAAATTCGACTTCTTTGTTTCTAGCAAATGCAATGCACCAGACTTGTCTCTTATCTTCCATTATGGTGTCTTGCTGTACATCATATATTATTTTTATTATAATTTATTATTTTAGTTTATATTTTCAGCATAGATGACTATGTCATTTAAAATAAAAAACATATGCCATTGTGTGTACACAAGTTGGAGGTGGGCAGTGCAGAGTTCAACCTCACACATCATTCTTTAGAAGCCCAGTTTGCTGCTGTTGTTGTTGTTTATTTGCTTGTTATGTTTTGTGAGATACAGTGGTCTTTCACTTGGATTTAGAGGTCAGGGATTAGGCAAAGACGGCTGCAGTGAGTCTCAGGGATTAACCTGCCTCTGTTTTCCCAGTTCTGGGATTATTAGTGTAGACCCTGAGGCATGGCTTTTTGATGGATTTCCTTATGCTTGTCCAGCAAGCACTTTGCTGACTGAAGTATCTCTCTAGGCTGAGGCTGTTGGTTTTTTGTTTGACAGTCAGAATATATTATATTTACGTGTGTCATTTGAATGACCTAGGGCTTCTACTAGGAAGAAGCATGGAGAGAGAAGACATATCCTGATTATTCCAAATCTTTTAAGGAGACATCTAGTTTTTCATTATTTAGTACAATGAGGCTTTTGGTAGATATTCCTTATCTACTGAATTCATTCCTAGTTTACAGGGAATGTTATCATAGATGGGCACTGGATATTTTTAAAATAATTTTTTGCATCCATTGACCTGCTATTAATTTTCCTAATTTCACATAGATCCTATTAATATTATAAGTCATATCAATTTTCAAGTATTAAAGCCATCTTGAATATCTAGATGCATATCCTATGCAGTAGATTACATAACTATTTTATACATTTTAAAATTTGATTTGATGGCACTTGGTCAAACACATTTGCATTTATGTACATGAGCAACATCGTTTCCTTGGATCTTTGTCTCGGGTTGGCATCGATGTAATGGTGACCTTATTTAATTTGTCTTAATGCATTTCCCTCATTTCTTTGTTCTGAGAGATACTGTTGGGAATTGGAATGACTACTTTCTTAGCTGTTTGGTAGAATTCATCAGCCAATCACCATGGACCTTGTGCTTTCTGTTTTGGGAGATCATTAATTATTAATTCAGTCTGTATTTCGTCCATTTTATTCATGTGTGAGTTTGGATGGTACAGCTTTCATGGAAAGTTTTCATTTGGTCAAGCTATCTATTTCATGGCTCGCAGTGACTGTAACAGACACACCCCTTTCATGCCAGTTATTCTTTATTTCCTCTCACTGGGCAAATGAGTCAAGTATCAATTTAGTAATCATTTCAAATCATCAGATTTTCGCCTCATTTGATATTTGTCAGTCATCTATTTCACTTTCATTGATTTTGATCTAACTTGTTACCTTCCTTTTTCTATACATTAAAGTTTGTTCTTAATTTTCTGGTTCTCTGAACTGAAACTCACATGCTTGACTTTCAACACTTCTCTTTTTAATGTGAACATTCACTTTCATAAACTTTTAAGTGCTGTTTGTGGTATGTCCCCTGACATTTGGTGACTTGTGTTAGCATTTTCATTTAGTTTGAAATACTGTTAAATATCTTCTGAAAAATTTTCAATGACATTATTGATATATGGGCTTTCTAATATACAAGAACTTTGAAATCTTTTCTTTTCTTTTATTGGTTATTTTATTTATTTACATTTCAAATATAATCCCCTTCCCAGTTAAATACCCTATCCCCTCCCCTGCCACCTGCTTCTATGAGGGTACTCCCCTTCCCACCCACCCCCTCCTGCTTAAGTGCCCTAACATTTCCCTATACTGGGTCATCCAGCCTCCACAGGACCAAGGGGCTCCCCTCCCCTTGATGCCAGATAAGGCCATCCTCTGCTACATATGCAGCCGGAGCCATGGGTGCCTCCATGTGTACTCTTTGGTTGGTGGTTTAGTCGCTGGGAGCTTTGGGGAGTCTGGTTGGTTTATATTGTTGTTCTTCCTGTGGGGTTGCTAACCTCTTCAGTTCCTCCAGTCATAACTTAACTCCTCCACTGGGATTGAGAGACTGCCCCATCTAGGGAATCCATTCTATTTACAGACACCAACCCAGATGCTCTTGTTGATGCCAAGAAGTGCTTGTTGACAGGAACCTGGTATAGCTGTCCCCTTAAAGGCTGTGCCAGAGCCTGACCAATACAGATGTGGGTGTACGCAGTCAACCATCGGACTAAGCGTGGGGACTTTGAGATTTTTAAAAGTTATCTCTCTGTTATTGATCACTAGCTTGATTCTATTGTTCTTTAAAACCTAAAGATAATTTGTATCATTTTGAATTTGGTAAGTCATGGTTTATGATTTCATAATATACTCTGCTTTTTTAAAATGTTTCCCACAAATGCAAAAAGGATGTGTCTATAGTTGGTTAAGTGTTCTTTCGATGTCAATTATAGTGATCTTACAGTCAGTTACACTCAGTATTAATTCAACTGAATTGGTAAATTCACTTCTTACAGAGAAGCATTTTGTATTCTCCAACAAAAACAATAGCTTTACCTATTGTCCCTTGTAGGTTTTGCTCCATATATCTGACACTTTGTTTCTTAAAATATATACATACCCAATTTTGTTGTATCTTCTTGGAGAGCCAGCCACTTTACACCTATGCCCCCCCCCTTTATACCTGGCAACTGTCTACACTGTGAAGTACTACGATCTCAAATTGGCATGCACTTTTTATATATTTTATACTTAAATTGAGTGTCTTATGCGTGATATAAAATTCTTTAATATGGTTTGCCAAGCCTTGACAGATACATTTAAACTACCAACACTGGCTTATTTTTTATTTGCATAAAAATCTCTCTATGTAGTCCAAACTGGCCTCAATCTCATAATCTGCCCACCATATCTTCCTGAGCAGTTGGGATCATTACAGGCAAATGGCACCACACCACGTCAGATCGTTGACCTTCAAGGTGATTATCGGCACAAATTAACTAACGTCTACCATAGGTTTTCTGTTTATTCCTCCTGATCTTTGTTTGATTTTTATCTCTCATTGACTTTTGTTCTTTCTGTTTTTCACTGAATATTTCCCAACTACCTATTTCTTGTCCTTTCTAGTATAACAGCCATAATTCTGTCCTTTTAAAACAAATGGTTGTCTTAGGTTTTGAAATGTACATTTACTTCTAATCTAGGTCTGCTTTTAAATATGCTATTTTGGCACAAGGTGGGTGGGAACACTTAGCAATAATAAAACAATCCCAACTCCCTTCTCTCATCAATCATAATTGAATAAGCTGATGGGATTCCTATTTTTAACAAACTTCTGTTTCAAATTAAGAGCCTGAAAATAGAAATTTCTATGTAAACTCACTTCTTTCAGCACAAAGCCCTTCCCTTCTTAACTGAGATGTGAGTTTTTGACCAATGCACCCTCCCCTTACTCTAAAGAATTCCCTTTAGTTTGTCTTGCAGTACAGATGTGTTGACAATAAACTTCCTCAGTTTGCATTTATCAGTAAGTGTCTTTATTGCTCCTTCACTTAGGAAGGATCTAGAACTCCAGCTCTGTGGTTTGTTCCTTTTATTCCTTTAGACATCACATTCATACTCTTTGTGCCTTGTGCTCTCTGCAAAATAGAAAATAAATATTATTTGGTAACCCAAAGTCACTTTATATCCTTTGGCCTCTGCCAGGACTTGCCCAATATTTTCGAATGTATTACAGCGGAACTATAGCAAGTGTGTTTCGGCATCTTTCCTGCTTAGCGCTCTGACATTTCTGGATCTGTTTTCTTGCATCTGACATTAGCTTTGAAGAACTTCTCAAGCACTGTCAGTCAGGAGAGGTGCTCTGCTCTATTCCCGATTTTCTCCTTTGAAACTCCTTTTGCAAATGTCACCTCTTTTTAGTCACCTGCAGTTTTTATTTATTATGTTATTGTTTTGCTTTGATAGTCAGTCTTTGAGTTTTCTACTATAACGTGTTCCAGTTTGGTTAGGAACTCCTCAGAAGCATTTGTTTTTGCTATGATAATCTATATAGTGTTTTTTTCCTGCTTTGTAGTTCTTAAAATGCCCTTATATTTCCCATTTCTACTTGCATGCCATAAACTTTATCCACGAGAGCTCAATTTATTAGTCATACTTTTATATGTGCAGATACAATTCCACCATTGTCATATCCAAAGCAGACTTTCAGGCTCACTCTATTCCATCAATCTTTCTTTCTCTACTTCTCATTGATAGGTGGACACCATTAAGTGGGTGACAGCAGTGTTCCTAGTCATATGGTTGGGTCATATCCTTAGTGAGCCTCAATCCTGGGAACCTGAAATTTACAAGTTCACTGCAATGTTTCCTTTGCTATAAGTAACAAAGGATGCTGTCTCTCACATGTACATATAGTTCCTACCTCCATATAGATGATAAATCAGGCCACAGTTGAATACTTCTCTTTCATGAGGTCGATTATACTCAGATAAAATCCAATGTTGTTTGAGCTCCGCTTAATTAGTTTCTCCAAAGAGCAGAACTTTTAAAAGCAGGGTAGATAATCTCAAAGTTGGCTCTCTTTCTGTCTCCCTGACACAAACAGGAATGGCATTTTCTTTGCTAAATAATAAATAAATAATAAAATAATAAAACTCTGGAAGAAAAGTTCATAAAAATGTGTTTCCCATTATCCATGATTAGATTCCTATGAAGTCTGTTAAACTTTTCCAAAATGAGGCCTTTGCAATTTGTTAAGCTCTAATGAGGTTGTTCAGTTGCAGCTCTGGTTCTGTATTTTGTGTACAGGTGAATAGTGATCTTCTATATTTGCCTGTCCAATTCTCCAATTCCAGAGCCAATAGTTTCTTCTGTAATCATTTGACTTTTGGGATCTAAGATGCCTTCTTCATACTATTTTTTCACTGCTGGATAGTGTCATAAATATTTTTGTCAACTTGACACAAACCTAGACATACCTGTGAATCAGAAATGAGGGATTTCTTCCAACACATTAGCCCATGGACATGTCCATGGGTGAGTCATTGATGACTGATGCGTCAGAGCCAAACACACTCTGTGCCATTTTGTTCCTGGGCTGTAGAAGAAAGGTAGTTGAGAAAAACATGGGAAGCGCTCCAGTAAGTCATGCGCCATGGCTTCTGCATCAGCTTCTGCCTCTGGGTTTGTCCCTTAAATTGCCATGTTGGCTTCCCTCCATGGTGGACTGAGGCCTCCAAATCAAAGAAATGCTTTCCTCTCTCGAGTTGGTTTATGTTTTATCCCAGCATCAGTAAAACAAACTAATACTTCCAGTTCTTGTTATGGCCAACACGACATCTAACCTGTTGACATCTCGAAAACAAACGAACAAAAACCAACCTTCCCCTATATCCTTAATGCTCTGTGTCTGCTCCTGCTGCTTATTTTCTTGAGACAAGTTCTTACTTTATTTATCCCAGGGTTAATCTCATACTCTTGGCTTAAAATGACTCCCTCCAGTCAGCCTTCCAAGAAGTTAGAGCAGTCATAGACCATGATGACTAGCCCATTTTAATCCTGATTAGCTTTGCCTCTGTCAGGAAAAGACTGTTTGGACAGTTTGAAGGACATGAAGAGACTACAATATATTTTATGCTTTTCAATTTAAAAGTGGTGTATTGTGGATTATAACAAGGCTATACCCTTAAGCTTGCATAATAATGTAGATAATTATATGGTTTGACTTATTTTCCTCTTTGGGCTACCATGGGAAAAGCAATATATTAAATGGAATTGTTATCCTCCAAATGACTAAGGATCTGAAGCATACTATGTTACTCTAACTGACCCTATGTCGATCAGGTGAATGGAAGGCTGAGTCAGAATTGGACCTTGGGCCTCTCCTCCTTCAATCTGCCGCACCATATGTCCCCAGACATGTTCTCATAACTTTTCATTATTTTATTGGCAAAAGAGCCTTACCTTTCTGCCATGTCACATGGCAAACACATTCATGCCAAGGCTGAGCATATCTGAGTACACTCTACTTATGTGCCTTCATGCAGGCTAGGAAATATGACAGTGGACAATGGTTTAATGCTTGATTTAGAGAATAATATCTTGTGGCCCTTAGGCTTACAAAGGTAACTTTTATTTTTAAATATCATTCTAATATTTCCACCTATTCATGCTTCAAATCTTGCTTGCCCTATTTTTTTTATATAAAATACCATTAGAAGTTCTCTCTGTGCCCACCCACTTTGACATTTTCAAGGCTTCCCTCTGCAGACCAAAGTTGGCAGGCATACTCAATATGGGACAAATGCAAGAGGCACAATGGCATTTATGAGGCTCAGAATATTACAAACACATGATTGCTGATGACAAACAGGCTAAAAATAAAGCTGGGAATGTGTACACATATTTTTTGATTCTCCAAAGCTGCAATGTGGGAAGGTGAAAAGCCTCGATTTGTTTATTTGACTTGGAAGGATCATTTCTCCCCGATTAAAATAAATGAATTTGAGCACACGTCTAAATGCTTAAAATATCAGAGTAAGGCAACAATGAAAAAAGAATATGTGTTTTACTATTTCAACGTCTTAAACTATGTATTCGCCATAAGTGTTCAGAATTATTTTCATAACGGTGTGGAAGGGACATGCCCACATTGCTCGGAAAGTGCTACGTGCAGTTGAAGCCTAGCATTGGAAGGGGCAGCCAGATGTCGCGAGCCAGTTTCTCTCTTTCATGTTTGTCTGGAACTCGGCAGCACTGATGAATAAGCAAGAACGGTGATCTGTGCAACGTCTTCAGATAATCTTCAAACTGCTTTTAGCTGGTTCAAAGCCCTGAAACACTGCCATCATCTCAAGATAACACAGACTTCCAGGTTTCTGAAGTCAGCAAACCCCGAAGCTGTTTTTTTTTTTTTTTTTTTTTTTTTTTTTTTTTTTTTTTTTTTTTTTTTTCTAAATATCTTCTTTCTTTTTGTCTTCAGTGACAGACCTTAGCTCCTGAGCTCCCGGTCTTCTAACTCCAGTGCTGCTATTGTTTTCTCAATAATTATTTCATGAAAACAATTCTGTGCCCTACTAGTGACAAACAGTATAGTCTCCGAACAGATCTTGCTGTAACACTGAAATCCATTTATGTACATTATTTTCATGCAGTATAAATTGAGTGAAGAAGTTTTCTCCTTTAATCAAACTTTCCAAGCTTAAGGCTATGTTGCTTAGATGGTTTTAAGTATGTTATCTGCCTGATTCTAGAATTATTATTATTATTATTATTATTACTATTATTATTATTATGCCTAAGCTATATCCAGAATTGATTTTAATGGCCTGGCCACTCTTCATGCGCCACAAAAGTAGCAGCCACAATTAATTCATAAGCATCCCAGCCAAAGATTACTTACTTCAAATTTTATTTTATTTAAATATTTGACATCAAGCCATTACTGACAGAATAATTATGAAAAAAAAATCAGTCATTCAGAGGTATTTGATTTTTCACACAGTCCTCATGGGCACAAATTTCAACTGCTATGATTGAGTAATATAAGTTTTTCAACAACACTTTCAAATTTTTATTACCACTGTCATATTATGAGAAATTTCCTCAGGAATCCACTTCTCTGCTTCCTCTCATTTGCACTTCACTGTGTAAATATCAGGTAAGTGAATGTCATGGCCATGGATTGATTCGGTCACGCTCACTGTTTAGGGGTTGTTCAAACAATTAGCAGGTAGCACAATGGCTCCATTACCGTCTTGCCTTTCAGCACAAGCTCAAGTGGCATTTTACAATAAACGGAAAGATCAGACCATATGGTAAGCGGAAAGCAAAATAAACATATGAAAAGTGATAAGACTGCAGGTAAAATTCATACTGAATGAAAATAGGATTAGTCAGATAAGGTACTCTATGGCTGCAATTCCAGTACTCAGAAATCTAGCACACAAAAAGGAGAAGAGGTCAAAATGAGCCTGGGTTACATAATAACTTCCAGGCTAATCGGGTTACAGTTTAAGATTCTATCTCAAAAAGAAAATGTTGATATAACCATTATAAAGAAATAGTATATACGGCCAAAAAAATTGATGAAGGCAAATTTACTAATTTGTTGGCACAAATGAAGAGATTCGCTGTAACACATGTAACGTCATCGTCCTAAAAGAAGTGATGTAGGTTAAATAAATAATTCGCATTTAAGAATATTCAGACTTCGTGATGCTGAGGGCATAAGATATCAGAAGCACATCCACAGTTAGAAATATGAGAGTTTGTGGCTAGCGAGATCGTTCAGCGTTCGATGGTGCTGCTGTTCCTCTGGAGAGGACTGGAGTGCAGCGCCCATTCTTAACACTTGCAGCTCACAACTGACTAAAGCCCCACTTTTAGGAGATCCAACGCCCTCTGCTGACGTCTCCAGGTACCGTCATACATCGACACGGACTGGTAAATGTATGTGAATATAAATTCAAAAATCCTTAAAAAGAAGTGTTTTAATAATTTCATAATTTCATCTAACACAAACTAGATGAGAGAGACGGAGGGAGGAAGGGAGGGAGAGAGACTGCGAGGTTGGATGGGGGGACTGTGGGAGAGGATAAGAAAGAAGATGGAGGGGCAAAGTATGATCAGAATACACTGTATGATATTCTTACATACTAATAAAACATGAAGGAAAAGAAATATGACAATTTTCTAAGCAATAGAAAAGGTGGTAACGGTATCTAATGCTACACGGTTTAAAGGTAAGCACCATTAAAGCAACCTTCTTGGAGAGCTTGCACGAAATAGAAACAAAACACTTTAATTCTGTCTTTGCAGTGCTTTAAGTTATATGAATATTGCTACATGGATCCTTTTTTTTTTCAAGTTTTTTTCCTTCGTTTTTTCATATGCTTAAACTTTTATTGAGTTTTTGAACTTTGGTAAATAATTCATAGATTGTAATTTTAATTTCTCATTCATTATAAATCTCCACAGTTTCACTTTATTTAGTCACTTCTGTAGTTCTGCAGTACTGTTCAAAGTGAGAACTGCCTACATTTAGACATTCATGTGGTGTGGTGATGGCAGTATATGTATTTAATGTATCACTCAGAAAAAATTAGAATAATTGCAATGCAAATTTATATATTAATTTACATAAATGTATAGCATATTTTATTTACATGTGATATATAACATAATATATATTACATAGTATATGATAGACATAGTATTTTCAGCAGGGTAGTTACATCACACAATATTAATCAGAGCAATTCAGTGTTTTCTGAAAGAGAGTGACAACATAAAAAACGGTAGAGTTCATACAGAGAGTTTATTTAACCTCTCTGGAAGGTTCATTCAATACAGCAGTATAGCAGTTACCAATTTCTGGTTCTTCTTTCAAAATAATTATTAAAAAGTTTCTAAAATGGATGCAACTTAGCTACATTGAAATTACTTGACTGCAAATAGGAACACCAGAAGGTGAAACCTTAAATGAAGTTGCTGGTTTTAAGTTTTTATGTATCTAAGTGTTTTTCTGTGTGTTTGTCTGTGTGCCACATGGACACCCTATGCCAGAAGAAGCATTAGACCCCCAGAACTGGAATTACAGATAGAGTAGAGCTATAAGGGGGAGCTGGGAGTCAATCCTCAGTCTACAAAAAGAGCAACAAATGCTTTTACTGCTGAGGCCTCTGGGCAGCCCATATTTCTGACACCGATATAGGCTCTTCATATATTTTGGGGACTCATTTGCCTCACTTTTTTACATATGTGAAAAATCTAGAACTCAATAATTGAATGTATACGGAAATTTGCTCCACAAATAATGTAAAGATTCTCTGATATTTACACACACACACACACACACACACACACACACACACACACACACACACACACTTCAATTTAAGCCTTTAAGGAATTACTTGATGTGTGGAGGCCACTTTTTACCAAAACAAAACAAAGAATAGAAACCCTTCTGTTGCCAGAATCTTTGTCCTCTTATCAATGAACACTATCCAATGAAGAGATTAGAGAACAAATATTCAAATTGCCTCAGCATTCTTTTTGTTTGTTGTTTTTCTTTGTTTTATTGGATCATTTTAAAATTTACATTTCATATGATATCCCCTTTCATGGTTTCCCAATCACAAATCCCCTATTCCATCGTCCTACCCCTGCTTCTATAAAGCTGTTCCTCGACCCACCCACCCCTTCCGGTCTACCCACCCTGACATTCCTCTACACTGGGGCATCTAGCAAGGCCATCCTCTGTCACATATGCAGCTAGAACCATGGGTCTGTCCTTGTGTACTCTTTGGATAGTAGTTTAGTCCCTGAGAGCTCTGGTTGGTTGATATTGTTCTTATGGGGTTGCAAACCCTTTCCTCTCCTTCAATCCTTTCTCTAATTCTTCCATTGGGGACCCTATTTTCAGTTCAACGGTTGGCTATTAGCATCCACCTCTGTATTTGTCAGTCTCTGGCAGAGCCTCTCAGGAGACAGTTATATCAGGCTCCTATCAATATATACTTCTTGGCAGCAGCAATATTGTCTGGGTTTGGTGGCTGTATATGCGTGGGATTCCCAGATGGGGAAGTCTCTGGATGGCCTTTCCTTCAGTCTCTGCTCCAAACTTTGTCTCTGTATTTCCTCTTGTAAATATTTTTGTTCCCCCTTCTAAGGACTGAAGCATCAGTCATCCTTCTTGACTTTGGTCATCCTTCTTGAGCTTCATGTGGTCTGTGGACTAGATCTTGGGGAATTTGAGTTTTGGGGCTAATGTTCACTTATCAGTGAGTGCATACCGTGTGTGTGTGTGTGTGTGTGTGTGTGTGTCTGTGTGTGTGTGTCTGTGTCTGTGTGTGTCTGTGTCTGTGTGTGTCTGTGTCTGTGTGTGTCTGTATGTGTGTGTGTCTGTATGTGTGTGTGTCTGTATGTGTGTGTATGTGTGTAAGATGGAGAGGGGAGAGAGAGAGAGAGAGAGAGAGAGAGAGAGAGAGAGAGAGAGAGAGAGAGAGAGAGAGAGAGATTGGGATATCTCACTCAGGATGATATTTTCTAGTTCTATCCATTTGCCTATGAATTTTGTGAAATCATTGTTCTTAAAAGCTGAGTAGTATTCCGTTGTATAAATGTATGATATTTTCTGTATCCATTCCTCTGTTGAGGGACGTATGGATTCTTTCCAACTTCTGACTATTGTAAATAAGGCTGCTATGAACATAGTGGAGCACGTGTCTTTGTTATATGTTGGAGCATCTTTTGGGTATATGCCCAGGAGTGGTATAGTTAGATCCTCAGGTAATACTATGTCCAGTTTTCTGAAGAACCTCCAGACTGATTTCCAGAATGATTGTACCAGCTTGTAATCCCACCAACAATAGAGGAGTGTTCCTCTTTCTCCACATCCTTGCCAGCATCTGTTGTCACCTGAGTTTTTTATCTTAGTCATTCTGAGGTGACTTAGTCTTAGCTATGAGGTGGAACCTCAGTGTTATTTTGATTTGCATTTCCCTGTTGACTAAGGATGTTGAACATTTCTTTAGGTCTTCAGATATTTGATATTCTTCAGTTTGAGAATTCTTTGTTAAGCTTTGTACCCCATTTTAAATAGGGTTATTTGATTTTCTAGAGTCTATCTTCTTCAGTTCCTTGTATATATTAAATATTAACCCTCTATTGGATGTAGGATTAGTACAGATCTTTTCCTCATCTGTTGGTTACCATTTTGTCCTAATGACAGTATCCTTTACATTACAGAGGCTTTGCAATTTATGAAGTCCCATTTGTGGATTCTTGATTGTAGAGCATAAGCCATTGGTGTTTTGTTCAGGTAATTTTCCCCAGTGCCCATGTATTCGAGACTCTTCACCACTTTTTCTTGTATTAGTTTGAGTGTATCTGGTTTTATGTGGAAGTCCTTGATCCAGGTGGATTTGAACTTTGTATAGGGCAATAAGAATGGCTCGATTTGCATTCTTCTACATCCTGACCTCCATTTGAACCAGGATTATTTGTTGAAAATGCTGTCTTTTTCCCACAGAATGGTTTTGGCTCCTTTGCAAAGATCAAGTGACCAAAGTTGTATGGATTCATTTTGGGGTCTTCAATTCTATTCCGTTGATCTACCTATCTCTCTCTGTACCACTACCATACAGTTTTTATCACTATTGCTCTGTAATACAGCTTGAGGTCAGGGATGGTGATTACCCCAGAATTTCTTTTATTGTTAAGAACACTTTTTGCTATCCTGGGTTTTTTGGGGTTTCTTTTTTTCTTTTTCTTTTTTTTTTTTTTGTTATTCCAACTGAATTTGCAAATTTCTCTTTCCAACCCTATGAAGAATTGAATTGGAATTTTAATGGAGATTGCATTGAGTCTGTAGATTGCTTTTGGCAAGAAGGCCAGTTTTACAATATTAATCTTGCTAATCCATGAGCATGGGAGATCTTTCCATCTTCTGAGATCTTAAATTTCTTTCTTCAGAGACTTCAGGTTCCTGCCACACAGATCTTTCACCTGCTTGGTTAGAGTCACACTGAGGTATTTTATATTATTTGTGACTATTGTCAAGGTATCATTTCCCTAAGTTCTTTCTCAGCCTGTTTATCCTTTGAGTAGAAGAAGGCTGTTTTTTTTGTTTTGTTTTTTTTTTTTAGTTAATTTTATATCCAGCCACGTTGCTGAAGTTGTTTATCAGATATAAGAGTTCTCTGGTGGAACTTTTGGGTTCACTTAAGTATGCTATCATCATCTGCAAATGGGGATATTTTGACTTCTTCCTTTCCACTTTGTATCCCTTTGACCTCCTTTTGTTGTCTGCTCTGACTACGACTCCACATTCTGTACTGAATAAGTAGGGAGAAAGTGGGCAGCATTGTCTAGTCCCTGATTTTAGTGGGATTGCTTCAAGTTTCTCTCCATTTAGTTTGATGTTGGCTACTGGTTTGCTGTATATTGCTTTTACTATGTTTAGCTATGGGCCTTGAACTCCTGATCTTTCCAGGACACATGAAGGGGTGTTGAACTTTGTCAGATGCTTTCTCAGCATCTAATGAGATGATCGTGTGGGGTTTTTTTTCTTTGATTTTGTTTATATAGTGGATTATGTTGATGAATTTCCATATATTGAACCATTCCTGCATCCCTGGGATGAAGCCTACTCAATCATGAAGAAGGATTGTTTTGTTGTGTTCTTGGATTCGGTTTGTGAGAATTTTATTGAGTGATTTTGCACCTATAGTTATAAGGGAAATTGGTTTGAAGTTTTCTTTCTTTGTTGGGTCTTTGTGTCATTTAGGTATAAGTGTAATTGTGGCTTTATAGAAGGAATTGGATAGTGCTTCTTTTGTTTCTATTTTGTGGACTATTGTGGAGAGTATTGGTATTAGTTCTTCTACGAATATCTGATAGAATTCTGCACTAAACCCATCTGGTCCTGGGCCTTTTTTAGTTGGGAGAATTTTAATAACAACTTCTATTTATTTAGGAGTTATGGGGCTGTTTAGATAGTATATACGATCCTGATTTAACTTTAGTCCCTAGTATGTGTCTAATATCACATTTTATAACCATATAAGCAACATTTACATGAAATGGGAGTCAATCAATCTGTTAACAGCATAGTTCCTGGAAATGTTGATGTCACTTTAGATATCTTTTCATGAAGATTCATGAATGTACAGCTCTCGAACTACCATGCTGCTTAATGAAAGTTTTAGGTTGAAAAAAAAAAGTCAGAGTTCAGAGTATGTTATTCATAAAAATAAATTCTTTAATTTCAAAAACTACTAGTTGAAAAGACATGGGTGAGATATGAGAGATTAGTTTTTCAGCTTTGACTGAAAACAGAAACATCTCCAAAAGTAACCAACCACATGTTTAGACCACGTGGAGTTCTGAGCTTTAAACTGCTCACCTCTCATATCTTCCTTATGATGTTCTATATGTCACCCTCAACATCATCCCTACCCACCACCTACTCATGCATAACTACTTTTCCAAAGTTGTTACTGACCATGCTTCTATTCAGTCTATAGCACCAGCCCGATCTCATCCATAGCTTCTCACACTGTGAAGTGCATTGTTACTGGGGCTTCTCACATTATGTTCTCATGCTCCAAGATTTGCTGGAGGAATTGGGTGTTCGTCTGTCATCCTTTACTTTCAGAAAGAATATTTGAACTCACTTCACAATTAACTTAAAAATGGGCAGACTGCAAAGTTTACAAACATTTGCCCATGGAAGCCTAGCCTCATATAAACTCAAGATATATGAGCCTCTAACACCCTGGGAATGTGAAAATGTGAAGCATGAGGCGCTTAAGCATTTGCTATTGAAGAATGAGCATTAGAAACTCTAAACCTACTATTTTGAAACCTTGATGATAAGGCTGGAGAGATGGCACAGCACTTAAAGACACTGGCTCGCCCTTCCAGAGATCCTGAGTTCAAGTCTCATTATTCACATGAGGGCCCACAAACATTTGTAACTGGGGGCTGATGCCCTTTACTGATATGCACATATTCAGACAGAAACCCCATGTACAAAAAGTACATACATAAATAAATATTTTCTTTTAAAAGCTCAGTTATACATAATATGTATAAAGTGTAGCTTAGTCCATACATTTATAAAACAGGCGTAATAGTTTATACTATACAAGGTTACTCAAAGTATTATGTGACAAAATCTGTATACTTCAAAGCATGGGTTAAATATTAAAATACTGTTAGCAATTATTGAAGCAAACGTACGACTTACCAATGTACATCCCAAAGCTTTTCCTAGAACAACTAAGCCAGATAGAAAATAGGTTCGAAACAGAATTGCCTCAGAATAATCACACTATAGAGCTCCCTTAGTCACTATCAAACCGCTGCTTCCTTTATGTTTGCATAAGAAATTTGCAAATTTCTCACCCACTGTATTTTGTGCCATTTTTAGTGCATTCTGATTTCTCAGAGACGGTAAATGAAGAAAAAAAAAAAACTAATGACTTCAGAAAGCCAGGTGGTTGTTTATCATACATAGAGACTCTATGGAGGCCTGAGGTATGATTGATTTCTGGGAGAGAAGGAATTTATGGCACAGTATAGATGGAGGAGTGGCCACAGTGACCTACTTTCCAGTCTTGAGTGCTTTATTGGAAACATTCCTACCCTTACTTCAACATTTTTAGTTGCAAAATCGCAAGTTTTCAAAAGTTGAGGTGAAATACATCACTTCATGAATACCAAGCAAGGCTTCTACACCCTCGGGTCAACATAACTCTTCTCATGAAAGCAGTTCTTTAGAGGGAAATAATTCCCCTCCATGGAGATCAACTTGCTCTTCAGATTAAACCTTTTTTATAATTTATAACCATAGACTGTAGACACAAAATGCAATCTTTCTTCCTGTAGTTAGAAAATATGTAACAGGATACCTTGGTATGCTTATGCAACAGTGGTACCCACAGCTGGACCATGTTAATGTCCCACCATTTGTTGCTTCAGATTTAACAATTATGGACATTTTTAAAACCAGCTTGCATAGCACAGGCATATTTTCCTTCTAGAGTAAAAATGTACTATAAACAAATGGATTAATAAAATTAGATTAGTCACCCTGGAATGACAGCTAGGAGTGTCTGGGATACACCATAGGAGATGTTATAGCTGCTGGGAATTTCTTCTCCATGCTAAGATTTGGAGTTGAAGAAACATATGGTTTATTCTATTTTCTTAGCATAGTGGTGCGAATTGTTTTAATTACTCTAATAAACTAGCATTAGACCTTGACAAAAGAAACATAGTTATTAACATTGAACTTCTCTAGATTTTAGTGTCCTTGTAATAAAGGAAAGCTGCCATGTTTCTGTGTTATAGAAGGCAAAATTTGCACTATATTTTTAATTAGATGCTTCTATAACCTTAAAACCAATTTAAAAAATAAATCAGCCTTCTAGGATAATATATCTTGGAACTCTATGAAGTTTTATGTTCTGATATCAGGGGAAATTGAAGAATCACATGGTTACTCCTCTCGATGTTATGTAAATGCTAAGAAACTTGTGACGGAGAGTCCCATCTTTCTACTTGAAAACATAAGTGGATACAGTGTGACAAGTGTCCTCAGTGATTAGATCTTATTGTGGTTGTCTAGAGCCTTTCACACAGTAGGTCTTGAGTGGTTCTCAGATCCACTGTACACTTAGTTCCCACTTCTCAATTTTAGCAATTACACAGTTCTCTGTACATTTATAAGAACTTGGAATATAGAGTCTGTTGGTCATTTAGGTTACCAACACCAGTTTGGTTCTGCCAGAGAGGTGAAACTGTCTTCAACCAAGGCTCAGTGAGGTGGAAGATCAGACAACCAGGGGCATCTCTTCTTAGCTTTCAAGATTTTCATGCATCTTTTCATCTAAATCCTTTATCTCTGTGCCTATGCCTGAATCCTATGGCTGTTGGTCACTGCCTTGATATTCCTTTCAGAATATAGTAGTGCTTCATTTCTCTAGAGCAATTTTTGAAGTGGATCTCCTTTAGTGTTATGATAGGAAAACTCTACTTATCATAGGTTTGCCAGTGTCATTCTGAGTTGATTGATCTCCTCATTTATGTAATCATATTCATCAGGGAACTGTTCATCAGTAAGGAAACCTCAGTCATTTGACTCACAGGAAGAAAAAGTACAGTTACGGTCTCGTCCTAGACACTTACCAAAGATGAAGAGAAACAGGACAACTTGTACTAACATCCAGGCTGCAGAGATTCCAGAAGAGGTGAAACAGCCTCAACCAAGATGTGTGCTTTATCACATTATCCACAGGGAAGAGAATTATAATGTGAGTGTAGCAGCAGCAACAACAACAACAACAACAGCAACAACACACCACACACACACACACACACACACACACACACACACACACACACCTAAAAGAGTAAGCTGACACATTGACTCAATTTGGTCTGCTTCCCTGCATGAAGAAGCTTGAATTTCAGTACATTAAATTTATGAAGTCACCTTTATGGGCTCCAAAAGAAGTTCGGAAATAGACATAAGATTTTTGAGATAAATTCCTGTTTCTAAACCACACCCCATTTTGCATAAGCACTGGCTCCGTCTTTTAATTAAAGTAAAACAGATAAAGACAAAAAAATGGGGCTTGAGAGAAGGTTCAGTGGTTAAGAGTACTCGCTACTCTTCCAAAGGACCCAAATTCAGTTCCTAGAACCTACATCTATGGTTCATAATTGCCAGTAATGTCAGCTCTAGGGGATCCAACAACCTCTTTAGGCCTCTATGGGCACACCCACATATATGATACATGCCCAGATAAACATATACACATAAACATATACACATAAATAAAAATAAATTATTTTTAAAAACAAAACAATAAAACCAATTCAAACATTGGCCCTTTTATATCAGAGGATTGAACTCTACTTCAAATTGGCTGAAATATGTAGTTTCATTCACTGTACACTGGATTTCCATTGTTTTCAACTAATTAGAAGTTCTATTTATCTGGATGTCTTATGAATTTCATCCCCTGTCTATTTTTCACCCCCTGCCAGTTATGGCAACTTTTAGCTAGTTCTCTACTATAGATTGCATAATCATGCCCAGTGAAAGATAAATTTTAATTTACTAAATATTTTTAAATCTTTTTATGAATCATATCATTATCTTAGTAAAGGTTCTAGGTTTCATTTAGATTACACTTCTAGTAGGTACCCAGATATATTTGAACTTCCTATTTTGAACCAAAAGTGGCCAGACATCCTGGAATCTGAAACATAAGATTGAGATGCTGAAAAAGAGAGAGACAGGAGGGAGAGGGCGAGAAGCCATGGCAGGTGATGTTAAGATTCTGCTCTGTGAATATCATCCTGAGTGAGCTAACCCAATCACAGAAAGACATACATGGCATGCACTCACTGATAAGTGGCTATTAGCCCAAATGCTTGAATTACCCTAGATGCCGAGAACAAATGAAACTCAAGACGGATGATCAAAATGTGAATGCTTCACTCCTTCTTTAAATGAGGAAAAAGAATACCCTTGGCAGGGAAGAGAGAGGCAAAGATTAAAACAGAGACTGAAGGAACACCCATTCAGAGCCTGCCCCACATGTGGCCCATACATATACAGCCAACCAATTAGACAAGATTGATGAAGCAAAGAAGTGCAGACCGACAGGAGCCGGATGTAGATCGCTCCTGAGAGATACAGTCAGAATACAGCAAATACAGAGGCGAATGCCAGCAGCAAACCACTGAACTGAGAATAGGTCCCCCGTTGAAGGAATCAGAGAAAGAACTGGAAGAGCTTGAAGGGTCTCGAGACCCCATATGTACAACAATGCCAAGCAACCAGAGCTTCCAGGGACTAAGCCACTACCTAAAGACTATACATGGACTGACCCTGGACTCTGACCTCATAGGTAGCAATGAATATCCTAGTAAGAGCACCAGTGGAAGGGGAAGCCCTGGGTCCTGCTAAGACTGAACCCCCAGTGAACTAGACTATGGGGGGAGGGCGGCAATGGGGGGAGGGTTGGGAGGGGAACACCCATAAGGAAGGGGAGGGGGGAGGGGGATGTTTGCCCAGAAACCGGGAAAGGGAATAACACTCGAAATGTATATAAGAAATACTCAAGTTAATAAAAAAGAAAAAAAAAAAGATTCTGCTCTGTGTATTTACAGGTTGTTATTAATGTTCTTAAGGGATGGATGGTACTGGGTTTTGTATGTTTAGGTGGGCAATTATATCTTACCATTTAGGTCAAAGATTACTGTGTTGTGTGTTCTTTTATGTGATGGCCTGAGTGTACGAAAGTGTGTGGCGGCAGGAGACACTGGGCCGCCATGGAGTTGGGATGTGTTTCCGCCAAGATATGCAGTGTTGAACCTAGCGGGATAAAAGACAGCCATACTTTTTTGTTTTTTATATTTTTACAACAACAGAAATCCACACTGTAGACCCTACTTAAGACCTCACTCCCAGTCCTTCCTGACAGGGGTTCCTTTTTAGGTCTCTATTATTCTGGGATGTTTCATTCTAGCTTGTGGGCAGCCTCCAAAGTGTTCAGGTAGGAGTGTCCCCTTACATGCTGCAGGACATTTTCAAGAACCTGTGGTTACTCCCAGCTGCCACTGGTCTAACCCGAAAGCCTTCGGCCCCTATGCATGAGTCCTTCCCAGCACTTCTTATGACCTGTCCAGTCGTATACAAGCTCGGCTTCCACATCAGTTCAATCTGATAGCCACTGGCCCCTTGATGCTCCTCTCAGTTGAGATAACACTGTGTAAAATACATAAAAAAAAGTAATGTAAGCTAGCTTGTTAGTTTTTAATATTGTCTGTCATAACACGTAGGGTCTAAATAGAATGATCATGTATTCAAGGCCAGGCAGGGCTAGTAAGCTCAAGTCCAGCCCAAGTTACATAGGGAGACCTGACTCAAAAACCCAAAATAACATGCGTGTGTGTGTGTGTGTGTGTGTGTGTGTGTGTACATTTTTCATGTTAAAATGGTAATGTTATGGAGAGATTGGCCTGAATAAAGTGCATCATTTGACGCCATCATTTAAAAAAAAAAGAGTGAGATACTTCTTATTTCCCATTGCATTGACTCGGGATTAGAAATTTTGTGTGCATTGAGAAGTCTAAATATCTAGAAAAAAGTGCTAAGGTGGAAATCGGCAAGCCATGGGGCAGAATGATAGCTGATATCTAGGAAGAAAAGGAGCAAAATCACTAAGTAAAACATGCTCCATTTTTCCCTTGGGTACCTGAGAACATCAGCAAAGAAATAACACAAGAAGAAAATGCCCACTTCACTGTATAACATCATCACAGGAGCACACCCAGAATCATTTGAGTGTTACCTTAAGGGTCTAAAGTTCTCTTAAAGTAAACCTTTGGCTCCTTCCTTTGGAATATGATTTATTTTATAACCGTGTGCTGTTAAAGCAAGACCTATCCCTGTCTAACATAAACATGAGCACCCCAACAGAATCCAGTAGGTTATCATATACACACACTAAGGCATCAAAGTTTGAGAGAGTCCCTAGCAAGAAGAGTATCTGGAGGGAGAAGAAACAAAGATATGATGAAGAACAATTGGATAAAAATAATTGACATTCATACATTCTATATGTATGAATCCCTAAAAGAATTTAAAAATAATAATAATTTTAACCAGAAAAGAGCTGAAGAATGTCAGAAAGAGTAGAACCGAATTATAAATGGCTAAAAGTAACATTGATGTTTTTTAAGATTTAGTTTTAATTTATGTACACATATACATAAATTAACCATATATATATATGGTATACCCACATGTATGAGGGTACCCATGGAGACAAGAAAAGGGTGGCTGACCCTCAGAAACTGAAGTCATGGGAGGTTGCAGGTAGAAGTTGTGGGTTCTGGGAATTCAGGTCCAATGGAAGAGCAGTAAGAATTCCTTATAGTTTTTTCACTTTACATCCTGATCATTCCCCCCTCTCCCACACCCCCACACACAGGCACTCTATCCCACATACCTCCCTAAATCCTCCCCTTCTCTTTTCCTCTGAGATGGTGGAGGCCCTCTGTGGGTATCCTCCACTCTGGTACATCAAGTCTGTCAGGCTAGGTACCTCACCTTCCAGCTCAGCTAGGAAAACATAACCCACCGACAGGCAACTGCTTTTGGGATCACCCCACTCTAGTTGTTCAGGGCCCTCATGAAGGCCAAGCTGCACATTTGCCATCATATTCCAAATGAAGCACTATAGCTTTTAAATCCATCTAGGGATTTCACTCTTTCCTTCGCTTTTCTTCATTTCTTTAATTTATTCATTTGTCAGTTCAACACTAATGGCTGTTACCACATTTGTGTGTGTGTGTGTGTGTGTGTGTGTGTGTGTGTGTGTGTGTGTGTGTGTGTTACCCAGATTTTTTTTCATGATATTCAAGGAATACCAATTTTTGTTCATGACTATAATGAATGTGGTAACATATTTTTAAGACCACTCTTTTGAGCACAGGAAGAAGAGAAGAGAACCTAACTAGTAGATTCAATTTAGTTTTTCTAGCTATTCATTTCCTCTCTGTTTAGAGGCTTTTTCTTATTCTTCTCAAATATATTAAACACATTCTCGTGGATAACTTAAGTGACTTGATAGTAATGATTCTGGCCAAGCCAGCTCAGTCATTCAACAGGTTCTCCAGTGCAAGGGTGAGGATTAAAAAGAAAAAAAGAAAATTAGATAAAATTGTAGCATGACCCCAGCCAGTTCTGAGGCCGAGGTGGGTTTGTTTTTTTTCCCAGTCTGCTTTTATGCCATTTTAATTACATGCAAGTAGTAAGGTCAGTTCTAGGTTAAGGGAACAAGCAATACAATAAGCACAGATAGTCAAGGAACACCCATGTCAATAAACAAAGTCACATGGTCATTGTTTCTAAGAGCTTATCAGGATGACCAAGTTACCAAAGATATCTGAGCCTATTTCCCTGTCCTAGCCCAAAGTCATATTCCTGCCTGAAGCCTACTTCTTTGTTCTAACCTAAAATCAGATTCTTATCTGAGATAACTTCCCTGTCCTGGCTCAATGTCAAATTACTGCCTGAAGTAGGCCTACTTCCTTGTCTTGGCCCAATGTCAAATTCCAGCCAAGCAACACCAAAAGCTCTACACAGCTCCCCCTTTTTTATTTCATAAACAGGACTACATCTGTCTTAGGTTGTTCTGACAAGAATGCCATCCTACCCATCATGGAATATGCATTATCAAAAGAAATGCACCTATGTCTTAGGTTGGTAAGGCTCTGTGCAGAACTTACCTGTCTCTGATGCCCAGCCTGTTAAATTAATAACTCTGTCTGGGGATTCATTTATAGTTTCAAGCCACGTATTTTGGCCACCAACACGTTGATATTAAAGGCAAGCTTTATCACAATTGGCATGAATAAAGGTATTCCCAGGACAAGGAGGGCTAGCATGGTCAAGGTATATATGCCATTCTTGAAGTTTGACCAAGATGGAAATATTGACCTCAGGCCATGAAAAAATTTATCAGTGATATCTGCAGTGTCAAAGTTCAGCAGAGCAGCATTATTTAAATTAATAATCTCACTGTGCAAAGTTAAAACATCCAGGTGTTAGAATTATGCTAAATACCTGCTAAATAGTTTAAAGTGTCTTTAAACTATTTCCCAATTATAGTGACTATCCTTGTAGATTTTAGAAGTAACACAAATCCATCATTATTTAGCCTGACACTTGAGATGGCTTCTTACTCTTAAACTCTGAACCTCCTCGCCAATTATTTGAATAGTATCATAAGGAGCATCAGAACACCTGTGTAAATGCTCTTGCGAGCTTAGAGCAAAAGTCATATTTTTTGCTAAATGATTAACAAAAGTATCTGTCTTAACTCCTCGTGTCAAAGGAATTGCAGAAGCAATGGTGCTAGCTATTACTGTATTAATTAAAGCTGCTTTATCAGCAATAACCAAGCCCACTACCATCTTGCTTCTGTTTAAAGTGTGACTTACTTACTTCATCCAGTACTTGCAAGCCTTTTTCAGAACACTAAAGTCCTATAATACTCACAGGCAATTTAAAAAAAAGCTAGTTGATAAACCACCATAACAGACCTACCAGATTTCAATATGTTAACAAAATTAGAAGTATACAAGGAATACAACTTACATTTAAATACTGAGGAAGAAACAGAAGTAATTTTAACGTGACCAATTAATAAAAGATTAGGAGCCTCAACACATGCACTAACACTTGTTCAGAGTCCATATCCTGTCATTGTTTTAAATCTATATCCTATTCTAATTTTATCTATTGCTGACATATCTCCATAAAGAACTGTAGCTACTGTCCAAATCTGTCTCTGAAAATGTCTAGAACCAGCCTTCCAAATGAAAACTTATTTCCAATACTGGATTGATTTCCAGACAAGTCCATGATTGAGTCAGAATAATTGGTCACATTAAAGGGAAGAGTTATTATAACTTCTCTATTTAATTAACTTTTGAAGGCCATTTCTGCCATTTGCATGTTCTCTGTCCCACAAGGTCTACAAGTTTGAAGCAAGACAGCTTGTCCAGTCTGGGATATAGGCAAGCAAAGGTGGGTCGGGAACATATGTCCAACACAGCTTTCCATCATCTTTGTCAGGGCACTCAGCAAGCTGAGAGGTTGGCATCATTCTTTGTCCCAGCATGAACATGTCTCAATCACTCTGGCACCTAGCTCACGCCTGCAGCATCCTGACAAAAGAACACAAACATGCCCTCTCCCCCATATTAAATACCTGATCAGGATCACACCATATGGCAGTATGTGGATCCTTCCATTTCATCTAGGCATAAGTTTGCCTAGTTGTAGGGTGCCATAGACACTCAGAGAGCCTGTTAGCATCCAAATTTTAAAAACGTAAGACATGATTTAATTGTGTAGCGTACAGGGATCTAATTCCACCTTTTTTATTTTATGAAGATATTGTTTGAAAGTTCCATAATTCCTTGTCCTTGAGAATTTTAAAGAATCCCAGTAATGATTAATATTAAATTGGCCTCAAAACATCTCAAATGCTTGACTGCAATAGCAAGTTCCATTATCTGCTTTGGAACACCAAGCATAGAGAAACAACTTAAGCAATGACTAACTACATTTTAGTTGCTTCTCCTGTTAAAGCAGTTCCAGCTAGAAAAACCTGAGATGTTGTCAATTGTCACAAGTAAATATTTTAATGTTCCCAAACCAGAAACGGGTAACATCCACCGGCCATAATTGATTAGGTACAAGTCTTCAAGAATTAACACAATTATGTGGTACAGGCAGAAATTGAAGACATTCAGGACAAGTCTTTCCAATTTGACTTGCACATTTTCTAGAAATACCAAATTGTTATCTCAAGCTATTACTATTTTTCATGATGGAAAAAATGAGGGTTTTTTTTGGCTAATTGTTCCTGTGTAAAGCCTATGATCTGCCTGTTGAGCAAATAATCTGCTGTGGTTATCACCCTAACTAAGGGGGTCAAATAATCCAGTATGAGCTCATAAATGTCCTTGAAAGTCAAGGAACAGTATGTCCTCTTAAATTAAGTTGTATTTATATAAATATTTGCAATTGAGAATTAGCAGTATCTAAAAAAGCAACAGTTTCAAGCAATTTTAAAGCATGAGCTATACACTGGCTATCAGTATATGAATTGAAAGCTTGACTTTTCAACATTTCAAACACAGTGGCTGGAGCACATATTCAATAACTTGTGCTGAACCAGGGGGAAACTCAAGAGAATGAGCATGTGATCCAGTCACATAGGCTGCTTTCCCATTAGATGAGCTGTCTGTAAATATAGTAAGTGCATTTTCTAAGTGCATGCGTAACTTTACAGGAAACACAAAAGCATGCATGAAGGAAAATTGTAACAACTTGTCTATTGGATAATAATTACCAATTTTTGCTTGGAAAAATTACAATAGGTCAAATATTGGTACTCTGTAATAACCAATTTAATTGCTGTTTAGAATTAGAAATATATATTTTATCAGGTTCTTTCCCAAAATATTTTCGTGATTCAATCCTACAATTGTGTATCAACACAGCAACAGCTTCATAATAGAGTGTTAAAACTTTACTTGGAGATGAGGAAAGATGAATGGTCCCCTTGGCCATAGGACTACTGCTGTAAGTGCAAAGAGCCAACAATTGATCATAGTCTATATAGTGTATCGGCTGTTGGCTAATAGCTTCCTCTACCTTTTGCAAAGCTATTTATCTCTCATCAGTTAACTGTTGAGGGAAATTAGGATTTGCATCCCCCTTGAGAACATCAGAGGTTTAAATTCTCCTGTGGTAAGCTTAAGATGAGGTCTTAGCCAATTAACATCTCCTAACAACTTTTGAAAATCATTTAAGGTAAGTAAATTATTTTTTATTTGAATTTTCTTAGCCACAATTTGCTTAGGATACAACTGATACCCCAAATATTGAAAAGGATATTGCCTTTTTTTCCCCTGGAACAACACCATTCCCCAAAATTCTAAAGCCTGTTGTAAGAACAAAGGCTTGTAGTAAAACTCCTTTAGAGGGATCAGCTGACAAAATATCATTCATATAATGAATAACATACACTGGAAGATTCAAAGTCCTAACTTCTATACTGAAGCAGAGATAAAAAATTTTTTTACATAATGTAGGGCTATTAGCCATTTCTTGAGACAAAGCTTTCCAATGATATCGCTTCATGGACTCTCCAAAATTACAAGCAAGCTCACTAAGTGCAAACCTTCTACAATCACCAGGATTCAAAGGAACAATAGAAAAGCAATCCTCCAAATCCATAATAATTCTAGCTGCGTTTCCTGGAATGGCAGCTACAGTAGGAAAGCCTCACCAACCCTTCAAAACCCTGCAACAATCCCCACCTGCCCGATTTTTTCTTAATTACAAACCTGTGTGTGTTAAAATCCCGAGCCTGTGACGGAACTGCAAACTGAAGCCAATGGAACACTGGCAGTTTATCTATAATTTCCGTTGCAAAAACAGAGCACAACCATGACTTTGGAAAGCAAAACTCAACCTCCAAACAGTCCAGTCTCTCCAAAATCTATGCTAAGTGCACCACCCCCATGCTACACAGTGTCCCTACCAATTCCTCCTCATGAATGCACAGTGGTGCAGGCTCTAATACCTCAACAAAGGAACACTGCCCTGAATCCTGTCTTTTATAAGTCTGGTTTCTAAGATGAGAATTACATAAAATATGAGTAGATTTAGAGGTGTCTTTAACCCGATTCCCTGGGCTGGCTCATGCCACATGTTCTGAATGACTCCAACCCCGAGTTAACCCCTTTTAAGCCAACTTTGTTACCAATGCTACAAATTTTTAATCGTAACCAATAACTTATAAGCCAATAATCTATAACCAAATCATGCAGAGCATATTTATACATTTAAAACCAGTCAGAAAGCAAATAAATAAATAAATAAATAAATAAATAAATAAATAAAGTGGTTACACACATTTACTTATTTAAACCAAATAAAATTCTTACTTTTTCTAGCTGTAATTTCAAGAGAGGAGCACCTTCTCACCTGCTGAACCCAATAATCAGTCACAGAGATTTTTCTAGGAGAAACAGTGGTCGTCAGCTCCCTTACTATAGAAGCTGAGAAGCTGATGGCCCCTTTAAGAGCAGTTTGTGCCATCAGCCCCAAGCAGGTCTTCTCTAGCTCTTCATGACTCCTAGCTACAGGTACAGGGCTCCAAAGGCCAATTGAGACAGTTTTTTTTTTTATTAATGTTTTAATTGATTTTGAAACGAGTTAAAACTAAATCAAGGGGTGGACAACCAGCATATAAACTTTTATTTATTAATTTATGTATTCATGTATTTATTTATTTATTTTTGAACATGAAACACAGAACAAGATTCAGGCAACAAAACAAAAAACACAGACATAAATTAACAGACAAGGATAGATTGGTGCACCAAGGACAGACAATAGACGGAGAGGAAAGAGAACTAGATGACGTCCCACCAAAGGGACCCAGAACTGAAAATAAGCATTTCTCCAGCAGGAGCCGAAAAGGAGGCAGGACCTCTCCAGACATCCGTCTGTCCCTAGGAAAGCTCAGCACAAGCTTATGCTCGCTCGTTATCCTTCTCTTTGCCAAAGCATCCCCAGATAGTCAGGGAGGACTGCTTTTATCAAATCCATTCTCCCTCATGTCTAGAATGTAAACTGTCTGTAGTCAGGGTCCAAAGACTAAAAGCATCTTTGAGAATTATCTTTGCTTCTCTAGATTTTAGTGTAACTCTAAACAGCACATACACAAAAACTCTACCGTTACCTTTTTACAAGGTTCCTCACCACTGGCCCACATTTTACTTTTCTTTGCATACACTTCCCACGGTGTCCTTCGGTGTATCCTGCTAACTGGAGCCCAACCTCAGGTCCCATCTGACCAAGCCAGCTCAGTCAGTCAACAGGTTCTCCAGTGCAGGAGCGAGGATTAAAAAGAAAAAAAAAAAAAAAAGACAATTAGACAACACTATAGCATGTCCCCAGCCAGTTCTGAGGCGGAGGCAGGCTTATGTTTCCCAGTCTGCTTTTATACCATTTTAATTACATGCAAGTAATAAGGTCAGTTCTAGGTTTAATTACATGTCAGCAAGACAGTAAGTAAGCACACATAGTCAAGGAACAAGCAAGGCAATAAACAAAGCCCAAAGCCCCGTGATCACTGTTTCTAAGGGCTTATCAGGATGACCAAGATACCTGAGCCTACTTCCGTGTCCTAAGCCAACACCATATTCTTGCCTGAAGCCTACTTCTTTGTTCTAGCCTAAAATCAGATTCCTGTCTGAGCTACCTTCCCTGACCTGGCTCAAGGTCAAATTCCTGCCAAGCGGCCCCAAAAGCTCTCCACATTCATTGTCCATTCTGTGCTCTGAAGAGTTGTTTTAGAAATGTCAGTGATAGAGAATCACCTGAAGGATTTTGACCTAACAAGCCATCTGGGGATTCAGTTACTTTTTAAGTCCCTTCATCTCTGAGGCTTCTATTGTCAATCCTGTAGTGGTAGACATTTGTTATAAATGACAGATGCCTGTGGTTCTTAATGCGCATCTAACAATATCCCAGTCATTCCCTCCCTGGAATGTTCTGGTAGCTTCCTATGGATAGGCAAGAGTACCTTGATTTGGGTCACATCTGATGAATACCAGACAATATTCACGAGTGTGATGTAAAGAAATGTTACATTGCTTAGTCTTCTTTGCAAGTTACTTCTGGATGGATTGAATACTTCCTCTTTTTTCCCCTCACATAATATATCCTGATTACAATTTCTCTCCTTCTTTCTCTCCATCTGGACCCACCAGCTTTCTGCCTCTCGTTAGAAAACAAACAGGCTTCTAAAGGATAGCAATAAAATATAATAATATAAGCCAAAAAATCAACACAAGAGAGGGCACAAGAATTAGAAACCCACTTATTCACATACTCAGGAATCCCATAAGAGCACTAAACCAGAACCCATAATATATAATATGCAGAGGACCCGGCACCATCCCGAGCAGGACCTGTGCAGGCTGCCTAAGTTTCTGTCAATTAAGATGAACTTTGCTTATTTTGGTTTAGACAAACTTATTTTATTGGTGTCCTGTATTCCCTTAGGCTCTTACGCTATTACTATCTCCACTTCCTCAGGATTCCCTGAGCCTTGAGGGGAGGGATTTGATGGAGACCTCTTATTCAGGGCAGCATGCTCCTTGGTCTCTCACTCTTTGCATAATATCTGGCTGTGGGTCTCGGTCTTCCCATCTGCTGCAGGAGGAACTCTCTCTAATGATGGCTGAGCAAGACACTGATCACTGATCTACAAGTATAGCAGACTGTCATTAGTTTTGTCACTACCTTTGTTCTTAAAGACTCGTACTTGGTTTTACTCTAGGTCACTGAACTATCCAGTCTCAGGTTCTGCTTCACCCAAGCAGGGTCAGGTTTGGGTTTTGTGTGCTAGACTGGGCCACAAGTCAAATCAGATATTGGTTGGTTGCTCCTATAAGCTTTGCACCATGTTGTGCTATCATATCTTGCACGTAAGACACCATTATAGATCAAATGGGGTTTGTGGTTTGTCAGATGTTTATTTTTGTTCTTTGGTGGCAGGCAGAGTACAAAAGACCTAGAATATAGGCGTGAAGGTTCTATGTAAGCACCAGCATAGCTTTTTTATGTTCAACAAATTATGTAGGTGATGTCCTCAGCAGTAGGCTTTGCAGCAAACTTGTGGAGGCCACCTCCCACATATAGTCTCAGAAACAGTTTGGTTTGCTTATAAAGTTCCATTGGCCCCTTTGTCCATCAACTCAGTTACATGAAACCCAATTCTGGTGCTAGAAGCTTAATTTGTTGACAAGAGATATCTAGTTGGGACTCTCTCTCCCACCATTTTGTAATTTCATTAAGTTGTCTTCATATATGTATATATTTTAGGGAGCTTCTACTGTCTTATGTTTCCATACTAACCCCTCGAATGGCCTTTAATTTTAGTTATCCCTCCCCGAATCCTCTCCCTCATTCCTGTCTTTACTCTGCCTCTTCAATTTGATCCTCCCTCCATTCTAGCTCCCCCTCCAGCCACAACTATCTCATTTCCCTTTTCTAAGGATATCTATCTTTCCCCACCCCTAGTCCCATACTCCATGCCTAACCTCTTTGAAGGGACTCTGACTATCTCAAACACGACAGGCATGGCTCCAGCAGGCCTTGCCCTTCTCCCATTCTCTCTGTCTTGCTAAAAACCATTAAGTTACATTCCTAAAACCAAGATCTATTCCCTCATTTGTCTGCTTCCTCCTCCCCAAGGAAGGTCCTGCTACTAAGGTCCAGGTACCAACGTTTTGAAGTTCACCAATCAAAAGTCCCCTGTGGCCCACCTAATTAACATTCCCAATAAAATGAAATACCTCATTCTAACACAGGGTTTTCCCTTGTACCTTTATAACTGCTATTTTTCTATGGGCTACATCTGTCTCCTCTCTATCCAGAAGGAGTCCCTTGTCCCACTCAGAGACAAATACCCCTCCTCCCTCTGTTGTTCCCTTCCCCTTTTCCTTCATTCTCTATCTCCTGTCTCTGTCTCTTATTCCATGACCTCTGTCTTTCTGAGGCAAATAAATATCCTTTGTGTTAAGAATTTGGTTCTGAGCCAATACTTTTCAATTTTAACCAAGAAAATAATAGTGGAGGCTTTAGAATAGCTATAATTACATTTTTATGGGGTCTCAGAATTGATCAATGACCTTATAACTATTATCATATTTCTAGAACACCATGTTTATTATGACTGGCACAGATTAGTTCACTCTGAAAAAAATACTTAATAAAGAACATTGGCCTCTAGGATATTTCAGTTTCCTGATTTATTAACAGGTACTCCTCTTAAGTTATTAAATTTCTCTTGGCAAATAGAACTTTCAATGACAGTAAAATAGAGCTAGACATTTAATGGAACTCTACAAAACAGAAAGTTAAAAAAAGAAGCCAAGCTTTGGAGAGAATAAAGCAAGGGCTGGTCCTCCCATCAGCCTCTGGAGACAGGATCCTGTAGCTTCAATTAATCCAGAGTGAGAAGGGAGGTCAATGGTTGGTGAAGAAATGTCCTTGCTAGGGTTCTGCACAAAACCTGGGCTCAACCTCATGACTATAGACCTGGATTGAGTCCTTGTAGAAAAGTCGCCTGTGAGAGGCATAGAACACTGATAGAAAAGAAGAAAGGGATGAACAAGAAATCTATAGTTAGGATTCAGCACTTCATACAAAAACCCAAGCAAATGAAGAGAGAAATAGGAGAGAGAGAGGAAAGGAGAGAGGAGGGGAAAGAGAAGGACATGGAATGAGGGAGAGGTAAACATTTTTTACCAGTAAAGGAAATGGGTGGGAGAGCTATACAATTCTCCTTTAACAAATGGAGAATTACTTGTTAACCATCTAAATCTAGACAGAATTATTTTCTTTTTAATACGGCCACTCACACTCAGTGTAATTCACTTAATATTATTTTTCCTTCATTATTGTTCTACCTGGGAACAGATGTGAACTTAAACTAATTTTAATTTGCAATGTCAATGTGAGATATTTATCAGAATTTGTCATTAGTTGAGAAAACATCTCCCTTTATGCCCAGTTTGAATGTTTTAAACAATGGAAAATAATCTTCACCTCCTGAATAATTTTTGCAGCTGTTTTCTCCAGACTAAGCAAATTACTGTTTTATAAACCCAATATGTTTGGAGAGACTGGCAGAGCTAAAAGAACCCACTAGCTAACATGTAACTTACCCTTCTCCTCACAAGCCTGCTTTCTTTGTGATCCAGTATTCCCTCCATTCCGTGTACAGAAAATCCACTCTTTTTCACCTTAGCTGACAAATGCTTCAGCCTTCAGGGTCAAAGTCCACCTAATGCTCTTAAGTTGCAAAACAAGTGCACAGGCCTTATTGGATGAGTGTGTCAGCTGTCAGCCTCTAAAAATGATTGGCAGTTTTAATTTCTGTTTTAGATTAGTCGTTGAAACTGTGAAAGCAACAGATTGCAAAAATTATATGATAGCTGTCTTCTAAAAGTTCACCAAAGGGTCTTACTTCATGAAAGTATTGGCTATAACTTCTCATGCTGATAAAAATTTGTTAGAGACTTGACTTCTTGCTCTCTCAAAATAAGACCAAAAGAGTTCATACTAAAATTGGAACTCAGTGAAAATAAACCAAAGATATTTGATAAAAAATGAATGGATCCCAAATCTAAGGATGACTGTGGGCCCAACTTTCTACTTGAGCCATACAAACATGGCTGTTCACTTTTGCTGTTGAAATTATAGCCACACTTGGATTGTTACCCGAAAAGACAGGGATTACCCTTATTGATTACTTTATATACTTATCCACACATTGCCATTCCAGATGCCTTAATATTGGTAACAAGACCAATCAAGACTTTTCAAACACCTAGCACAGATACAGATGGTACTCTGTGAAACTGTGTTAGTGTTGGGTTGTGGGGCATCCTAACTTACACCTGGAAGTTCAGATTCATGAAAGAGCAAGCTAATATATTTTATGTCATTTTGAATCAAAATTAAGTTAACTTTCTTTTTTCAGAAAACTCAAAGGTAAGTTGTGTTTTCACATTCATTGTCTGGCTTAATACACTCTTGAGTTTTAATAAGGTCAAGCTAAAAAAAAAATAAAACAAAACAAAACAAAAAAAACCCAGAAGCATAATCAAAAGCAAAACAATGCAAAACAAAAAAAAACCTGCATAAATAGCATACTTACCCAAGAGAAAGCAATTGCTCAACATCTTAAATATCAAAGCAAGGATTCAACTAATAATCTTTCACAATCACACTGTTATATGATAGTCACGGGCATCTATCAATCATTTAAGGAGAGAAAACTAGAAAGAAAAATTAAATCATCAGAACCACATATTGCCGTGGTGGCAGAAATGAGGTCTTTTCTCCTCCCCCACCTTCTTTCCTCTTCCCCACATCTTCCTCCTCTTCCTTTTCTCCCCTCCTGCTGCTGCTTCTTCTCCTCCTCTTCTTACTCTATTTTTGCTGAGGATTGAGGGCCTTGGGCTTGCTAGGAAAGTGATCTACCAGTGAGCTAAAGTCCCAATCTATTTCAAATTTTTAAATTTCTTTATTACAATTCAGTCACTTGTGCTTTTATATGTATTTGTGTTTGAGTGTTTGTGGGTATCGCTTCTCGGCCTTTTGGCTAAGATCAAGTGTGGAGTGTTTGTGGGTATGCGAGCATGATCATTGGTTGTGGAGATCAGAGACGCTGTGCATTCAGTTCCTTTGCCTACTTAGCCATCTCATTGGCCCCTGATCTTTCCAAATTTTGAAATAACTCCCATCGTTTGGAAATGTATATTTTAAAACCAGTTAATTGCTTAAAATTCTTTTTAATCACACACATTCAAGCAATTTATGCCATTTTTAATTTTCTTTAGGTAAATTCCATTGTAGCACCTAAGTAACAGGTATTCAGGGTTTTTCAAAGAAAAAAAATTGAAAGTTTCCTATGAAGAATTTTTCTTTCTCACAAAATATCACTAACATACATGTAAAAAATACAAGAATATTTTAAAACCTTTAAGACAGAATATCGAATACTGATATATAAAACTAAGTAATTATTAAAATAAACAAAGCAAACATGCATGCTTGGAGAAATCTGAGTATGATAAATACGTGTCCCCAAAAGAAATTAATAAAAAATTCATCAAACTGTAAGTCACAAATATATTACTTATAGTTCATATACATAGCATATATGCTATAGATTTAAAGATGTATGTATAAATATTACATGTATGTATAGATATTACACAGTTGTATATTGCATACAGTGTAAGACAGTGTCAAAGTAACTAATAATTTTATATCTAAACATTTAAATATTTTACAATTTTCTACATTTCTTTTTTTTTTTTCCGGAGCTGAGGACCGAACCCAGGGCCTTGCACTTGCTAGGCAAGTGCTCTACCACTGAGCTAAATCCCCAACCTCTCTACATTTCATTTTTATGTAATATATGCAATTAAATCAGGAGCGATGATTCTTGAGTCCTTTTAGACAAGTTCCTCAGAAGAAATATCTATCTCTTTAGCTTTTTCTTCTGGAAAATGATATTCTTCTGTGGCCAGGAGTTCATCCATCATTTTACTACTCTCTGTGACTATGACAAAAGAACATTTTCCTCCTGTTTGTCAGGGCTCTAGCTCCTCCTTGTAGATTACAGATGTGCTTGCCTTCATTTAATTCCTCAGTTGACAGTCCCCCTGCCTCTGTAGGCAAAGCATTGCCTTCTTATCTCACCTATCTACAAGTATGAGCAGCTGGATATTTCATATCATCAAACAGGGTTCGATCTCCTACCCGATGGTCTTCTTCATAGTTCCAACCACCCAGAGTCTCTGAACGTCCATTCCCTTTTCTCTTATTGTTACTCCTCCTGGAGCTATTAATTACTCACTTAATTCAAGTTTATTACAAATATACCAACTATCCATTTTTCTTACAAATCTCTGTCCAATCACTCTAAGTCTTTATCCCATACTCTCTTGTGCTTTTATCTCAATGAATAATAGTTCCACATGCTGTACTTCTTTCTTTGTCCGGATCTCTTGCTTTTGCTTACCCCACAACATGGGAATCTCAGTGGCATTGCTGACTTTGCTCATGGATGTACTGGAATAAAGGTTCTCCAGACCAGCTCGTGCTCTCTCAAAAAAGAATAAATGCTAAGTGTGTCAACTAAAGTCCAGGGTACACTAAAAAGAAATAAGTAAAATTAATTTCAATAACATATTTTGCTAGCCCAATTTATTATGTTAATGGAAGTTCATCATAAAAGGAACATTTAAATTACCCTAAGGACAACGTCTTCCTCTTAATACTTGATGTTTTAAATCTAATACATAGCTTGCATTTCATACCATATACTAGTATAGGTTAGCCATATGGCACCTAGCAACCTTACCAAATCCCTACATGTAATTCTCTGAGACACATGCACAAAGGTGTTTAGTGACAATGTTCAAACAGTTAAACAGAGCAAAAATTTAAACTACCATTGACAGGAGAATAAATAAATTGTTATGAGCAGTTACAGCATTAGGTGGCATTGAAACTACAACTTGACACAATCCTGGGAGAATTAAGAAATTTAAATAGGGCTAATGGATATAAATTGTATATGTACATTTATGATAGAATAAAAACTTCAAAGCTATGCTAAAGCTAAACAATACTTCCTTTGAACTTCATACACTCTCACATGTAACTTCTTTCTTAACAAAATACCTAAGTGATAAAACCAGAGCTGGAACTGGCTCTCTGGCTAGAGCTTGGGAAAAGACAAGGGGTCCAGATTCCACAGGTCTATAATTATCAAAAAGAGTTGTAATAATAGTACAATACATTAGTTCTACAGTTGGCAGTCTACTATGTTGTTGTATGTAGGATATTCTTCACATTTTCTTCTGCATTTATTGTCTTAGATAACTTTCCTCCCAGAAAATCAAGATGGAAACTGGCTGAAACGCAGATGTTTGTTTGCTTTGAAGGTGATTCTGTGCAACTAGACAGGTAGTTTGGGGACAGAGAAATTGGAATAATGGGGGAAAATACACTTATTAACCACAACTGAAGTTGTCTAGGATTTTTTTTTGTTATATTATTATTTTTTTTTATTAACTTGAGTATTTCTTATATACATTTCGAGTGTTATTCCCTTTCCCGGTTTCCGGGCAAACATCCCCCTCCCCCCTCCCCTTCCTTATGGGTGTTCCCCTCCCAACCCTCCCCCCATTGCCGCCCTCCCCCCATAGACTAGTTCACTGGGGGTTCAGTCTTAGCAGGACCCAGGGCTTCCCCTTCCACTGGTGCTCTTACTAGGATATTCATTGCTACCTATGGGGTCAGAGTCCAGGGTCAGTCCATGTATAGTCTTTAGGTAGTGGCTTAGTCCCTGGAAGCTCTGGTTGCTTGGCATTGTTGTACTTTTGGGGTCTCGAGCCCCTTCAAGCTCTTCCAGTTCTTTCTCTGATTCCTTCAATAGGGGACCTATTCTCAGTTCAGTGCTTTGCTGCTGGCATTCGCCTCTATATTTGCTGTATTCTGGCTGTGTCTCTCAGGAGCGATCTACATCCGGCTCCTGTCGGTCTGCACTTCTTTGCTCCATCCATCTTGTCTAATTGGGTGGCTGTATATGTATGGGCCACATGTGGGGCAGGCTCTGAATGGGTGTTCCTTCAGTCTCTGTTTTAATCTTTGCCTCTCCCTTCCCTGCCAAGGGTATTCTTTTTCCTCATTTAAAGAAGGAGTGAAGCATTCACATTTTGATCATCCGTCTTGAGTTTCCTTTGTTCTAGGAATCTAGGGTAATTCAAGCATTTGGGCTAATAGCCACTTATCAATGAGTGCATACCATGTATGTCTTTCTGTGATTGGGTTAGCTCACTCCGGATGATATTTTCCAGTTCCAACCATTTGCCTACGAATTTCATAAACTCGTTGTTTTTGATAGCTGAGTAATATTCCATTGTGTAGATGTACCACATTTTCTGTATCCATTCCTCTGTTGAAGGGCATCTGGGTTCTTTCCATTTTCTGGCTATTATAAATAAGGCTGCGATGAACATAGTGGAGCACGTGTCTCTTTTATATGTTGAGGCATCTTTTGGGTATATGCCCAAGAGAGGTATAGCTGGATCCTCAGGCAGTTCAATGTCCAATTTTCTGAGGACCCTCCAGACTGATTTCCAGAATGGTTTTACCAGTCTGCAATCCCACCAACAATGGAGGAGTGTTCCTCTTTCTCCACATCCTCGCCAGCATCTGCTGTCACCTGAGTTTTTGATCTTAGCCAATCGCACTGGTGTGAGGTGAAATCTCAGGGTTGTTTTGATTTGCATTTCCCTTATGACTAAAGATGTTGAACATTTCTTTAGGTGTTTCTCAGCCATTCGGCATTCCTCAGCTGTGAATTCTTTGTTTAGCTCTGAACCCCATTTTTTAATAGGGTTATTTGTTTCCCTGCGGTCTAACTTCTTGAGTTCTTTGTATATTTTGGATATAAGGCCTCTATCTGTTGTAGGATTGGTAAAGATCTTTTCCCAATCTGTTGGTTGCCGTTTTGTCCTAACCACAGTGTCCTTTGCCTTACAGAAGCTTTGCAGTTTTATGAGATCCCATTTGTCGATTCTTGATCTTAGAGCATAAGCCATTGGTGTTTTGTTCAGGAAATTTTTTCCAGTGCCCATGTGTTCCAGATGCTTCCCTAGTTTTTCTTCTATTAGTTTGAGTGTGTCTGGTTTGATGTGGAGGTCCGTGATCCACTTGGACTTAAGCTTTGTACAGGGTGATAAGCATGGATCGATCTGCATTCTTCTACATGTTGCCCTCCAGGTGAACCAGCACCATTTGCTGAAAATGCTATCTTTTTTCCATTGGATGGTTTTGGCTCCTTTGTCAAAAATCAAGTGACCATAGGTGTGTGGGTTCATTTCTGGGTCTTCAGTTCTATTCCATTGGTCTATCTGTCTGTCTCTGTACCAATACCATGCAGTTTTTATCACTATTGCTCTGTAATACTGCTTGAGTTAAGGGATAGTGATTCCCCCTGAAGTCCTCTTATTGTTGAGGATAGCTTTAGCTATCCTGGGTTTTTTGTTATTCCAGATGAATTTGCAAATTGTTCTGTCTAACTCTTTGAAGAATTGGATTGGTATTTTGATGGGGATTGCATTGAATCTGTAGATTGCTTTTGGTAAAATGGCCATTTTTACTATATTAATCCTGCCAATCCATGAGCATGGGAGATCTTTCCATCTTCTGAGGTCTTCTTCAATTTCTTTCCTCAGTGTCTTGAAGTTCTTATTGTACAGATCTTTTACTTGCTTGGTTAAAGTCACTCCGAGGTACTTTATATTATTTGGGTCTATTATGAAGGGTGTCGTTTCCCTAATTTCTTTCTCGGCTTGTTTCTCTTTTGTATAGAGGAAGGCAACTGATTTATTTGAGTTAATTTTATACCCAGCCACTTTGCTGAAGTTGTTTATCAGCTTTAGTAGTTCTCTGGTGGAACTTTTGGGATCACTTAAATATACTATCATGTCATCTGCAAATAGTGATATTTTGACCTCTTCTTTTCCGATCTGTATCCCTTTGATCTCCTTTTGTTGTCTGATTGCTCTGGCTAGAACTTCAAGAACTAGATTGAATAAGTAGGGAGAGAGTGGGCAGCCTTGTCTAGTCCCTGATTTTAGTGGGATTGCTTCAAGTTTCTCTCCATTTAGTTTAATGTTAGCAACTGGTTTGCTGTATATGGCTTTTACTATGTTTAGGTATGGGCCTTGAATTCCTATTCTTTCCAGGACTTTTATCATGAAGGGGTGTTGAATTTTGTCAAATGCTTTCTCAGCATCTAATGAAATGATCATGTGGTTCAGTTCTTTCAGTTTGTTTATATAATGGATCACGTTGATGGTTTTCCGTATATTAAACCATCCCTGCATGCCTGGGATGAAGCCTACTTGATCATGGTGGATGATTGTTTTGATGTGCTCTTGAATTCGGTTTGCCAGAATTTTATTGAGTATTTTTGCGTCGATATTCATAAGGGAAATTGGTCTGAAGTTCTCTTTCTTTGTTGTGTCTTTGTGTGGTTTAGGTATAAGAGTAATTGTGGCTTCGTAGAAGGAATTCGGTAGGGCTTCATCTGTTTCAATTTTGTGGAATAGTTTGGATAATATTGGTATGAGGTCTTCTATGAAGGTTTGATAGAATTCTGCACTAAACCCGTCTGGACCTGGGCTCTTTTTGGTTGGGAGACCTTTAATGACTGCTTCTATTTCCTTAGGAGTTATGGGGTTGTTTAACTGGTTTATCTGTTCCTGATTTAACTTCGATACCTGGTATCTGTCTAGGAAATTGTCCATTTCCTGAAGATTTTCAAATTTTGTTGAATATAGGTTTTTATAGTACGATCTGATGATTTTTTGAATTTCCTCTGAATCTGTAGTTATGTCTCCCTTTTCATTTCTGATTTTGTTAATTTGGACACACTCTCTGTGTCCTCTCGTTAGTCTGGCTAAGGGTTTATCTATCTTGTTGATTTTCTCAAAGAACCAACTTTTGGTTCTGTTGATTCTTTCTATGGTCCTTTTTGTTTCTACTTGGTTGATTTCAGCTCTGAGTTTGATTATTTCCTGCCTTCTACTCCTCCTGGGTGTATTTGCTTCTTTTTGTTCTAGAGCTTTTAGGTGTGCTGTCAAGCTGCTGACATATGCTCTTTCCTGTTTCTTTCTGCAGGCACTCAGCGCTATGAGTTTTCCTCTTAGCACAGCTTTCATTGTGTCCCATAAGTTTGAGTATGTTGTATCTTCATTTTCATTAAATTCTAAAAAGTTTTTAATTTCTTTCTTTATTTCTTCCTTGACCAGGTTATCATTGAGTAGAGCATTGTTCAGTTTCCACATATATGTGGGCATTCTTCCCTTATTGTTATTGAAGACCAGTTTTAGGCCGTGGTGGTCCGATAGCACACATGGGATTATTTCTATCTTCCTGTACCTGTTGAGGCCCGTTTTTTGACCAATTATATGGTCAATTTTGGAGAAAGTACCATGAGGAGCTGAGAAGAAGGTATATCCTTTTGCTTTAGGATAGAATGTTCTATAAATATCCGTTAAGTCCATTTGGCTCATGACTTCTCTTAGTCTGTCGACATCACTGTTTAATTTCTGTTTCCATGATCTGTCCATTGATGAGAGTGGGGTGTTGAAATCTCCCACTATTATTGTGTGAGGTGCAATGTGTGTTTTGAGCTTTAGTAAGGTTTCTTTTACGTATGTAGGTGCCCTTGTATTTGGGGCATAGATATTTAGGATTGAGAGTTCATCTTGGTTGATTTTTCCTTTGATGAATATGAAGTGTCCTTCCTTATCTTTTTTGATGACTTTTAGTTGGAAATTGATTTTATTTGATATTAGAATGGCTACTCCAGCTTGCTTCTTCTGACCATTTGCTTGGAAAATTGTTTTCCAGCCTTTCACTCTGAGGTAGTGTCTGTCTTTGTCTCTGAGGTGTGTTTCCTGTAGGAAGCAGAATGCAGGGTCCTCGTTGCGTATCCAGTTTGTTAATCTATGTCTTTTTATTGGGGAGTTGAGGCCATTGATATTGAGAGATATTAAGGAATAGTGATTATTGCTTCCCGTTATATTCATATTTGGATGTGAGGTTATGTTTGTGTGCTTTCATTCTCTTTGTTTTGTTGCCAAGACGATTAGTTTCTTGCTTCTTCTAGGGTATAGCTTGCCTCCTTATGTTGGGCTTTACCATTTATTATCCTTTGTAGTGCTGGATTTGTAGAAAGATATTGTGTAAATTTGGTTTTGTCATGGAATATCTTGGTTTCTCCATCAATGTTAATTGAGAGTTTTGCTGGATACAGTAACCTGGGCTGGCATTTGTGTTCTCTTAGGGTCTGTATAACATCAGTCCAGGATCTTCTGGCCTTCATAGTTTCTGGCGAGAAGTCTGGTGTGATTCTGATAGGTCTCCCTTTATATGTTACTTGACCTTTTTCCCTTACTGCTTTTAATATTCTTTCTTTATTTTGTGCGTTTGGTGTTTTGACAATTATGTGACGGGAGGTGTTTCTTTTCTGGTCCAATCTATTTGGAGTTCTGTAGGCTTCTTGTATGTCTATGGGTATCTCTTTTTTTAGGTTAGGGAAGTTTTCTTCTATGATTTTGATGAAGATATTTACTGGTCCTTTGAGCTGGGAGTCTTCACTCTCTTCTATACCTATTATCCTTAGGTTTGATCTTCTCATTGAGTCCTGGATTTCCTGTATGTTTTGGACCAGTAGCTTTTTCCGCTTTACATTATCTTTGACAGTTGAGTCAATGATTTCTATGGAATCTTCTGCTCCTGAGATTCTCTCTTCCATCTCTTGTATTCTGTTGGTGAAGCTTGTATCTACAGCTCCTTGTCTCTTCTTTTGGTTTTCTATATCCAGGGTTGTTTCCATGTGTTCTTTCTTGATTGCTTCTATTTCCATTTTTAATTCCTTCAACTGTTTGATTGTGTTTTCCTGGAATTCTTTCAGGGATTTTTGCGATTCCTCTCTGTAGGCTTTTACTTGTTTATTAATGTTTTCCTGTGCTTCCCTAAGTGTGTTCATGTCTTTCTTGAAGTCCTCCAGCATCATGATCAAATATGATTTTGAAACTAGATCTTGCTTTTCTGGTGTGTTTGGATATTCCATGTTTGTTTTGGTGGGAGAATTGGGCTCCGATGATGGCATGTAGTCTTGGTTTCTGTTGCTTGGGTTCCTGCGCTTGCCTCTCGCCATCAGATTATCTCTAGTGTTACTTTGTTCTGCTATTTCTGACAGTGGCTAGATTGTCCTATAAGCCTGTGTGTCAGGAGTGCTGTAGACCTGTTTTCCTCTCTTTCAGTCAGTTATGGGGACAGAGTGTTCTGCTTTCGGGCGTGTAGTTTTTCCTCTCTACAGGTCTTCAGCTGTTCCTGTGGGCCTGTGTCTTGAGTTCACCAGGCAGCTTTCTTGTAGCAGAAAATTTGGTCTTACCTGTGGTCCCGAGGCTCAGGTTCGCTCGTGGGGTGCTGCCCACGGGCTCTCTGCAGCGGCAGCAACCAGGAAGACCTGTGCCGCCCCTTCCGGGAGCTTCAGTGCACCAGGGTTCCAGATGGTCTTTGGCTTTTTCCTCTGGCGTCCGAGATGTGTGTGCAGGGAGCAGTCTCTTCTGGTTTCCCAGGCTTGTCTGCCTCTCTGAAGGTTTAGCTCTCCCTCCCACAGGATTTGGGTGCAGAGAACTGTATATCCGGTCTGTTTCCTTCAGGGTCCGGCGGTGTCTCTGGCAGGGGTCCTGCCGCTCCTGGGCCCTCCCCCACGGAAGCCCAGAGGCCTTATACAGTTTCCTCTTGGGCCAGGGATGTGGGCAGGGGTGAGCAGTGTTGGTGGTCTCTTCCGCTCTGCAGCCTCAGGAGTGCCCCTAGGATTTTCAGTGGAACCAAACAAAATATACCTCAACATTTTTAGATTAAGGAGTATAGATTTAGATTTTTTTTTAAATCTACTTTTAATAAGGGTTCTTAAGTGCTTTAACCTCCCTTCTGTCACATCACCTAACAGAGGTTGTGGAAAGGAGAGTTTAATAAGAGCAAAGGAGGATGTGGACCTGTTTAGAAATGGTTCCTTGGTACAAATCCAATCTGTGTTGTCAGGATACCAGCAGTTCAACTAACATGAATCAGCAGTGGCTGTTTAATCCACTTGAAAACCCCATTCATGACTCAGCAACAGAAGTTTGATCCAGAAAATATTTCAAGGCTCGGTTAATTGACCAGACTCCTAGGAAGTGGCAAAAAGCTGCGTGATACACCACCAGAAATTCTTTGGTGGCATTTCTCTCTATGAAGTCCCAACAAATGGTGACCAGCAAAGAATGGTAAGGTGAACCAATACCATATAGCATTGCCAGCGAAGACTAGCATCAGCAAAGCCCAACAATGACCAGCAAAGAAGGTAAGGCATACCAATTCCACACGGCATTGTCCACAGTCTGACATCACATGTCCCTTCTTAGCAAAACATCTTCTCATGTGTCTGCTTCAGCAAAGATATCCTTTCATAAGACAGCTTCCAGAAAAGCATCACATGACACAACTGAGTCTCCAAAGTAACCAGAAATTCCCACTTCAAAGGGGGAAAGAAATAAAACATCACTAGCTCCAGTTATCCAGTAAGGATTTTCCAGTGAGTCATTGAGCTGAGCAGGATGGCACTGGGTTGGCTCCATTGGCCTCTCAGGCTGTAGTTTCTAAGTAGCTTCATTGCTGAAGTGATCGCTCAGCAGCTGAGACAAGATGGTTGCATCAAGTATGACTGAAGGAAAGACATGTCTAGGTGTTGTCACATATTAAGATCATACCATGCAACATACAGAAAGCATCTTACATATGACCATATCTATATTCTAATCACATTTACAAGGGACAGTTGCAAGGAAATGATGCCTATTGAGTGAAATAATAAAGGAAATGTTGCCTATAGGTGACTCTTGATGTCAGCATGTTTACCGGTTCAACCTACCATGAATATATAATAACTGGGTCAATCTTGCACACAGAAGACCATTTTTATATAGGTATTCTCCAAACAATATTTCCATCAAATTTACATTGTAGCAAGTGTAATGAATAATTATTAGTTGACAACAAACAGGAGCATTTGAGTAGGTGATAAGGAAATATTACACTTTTATATAAGGGATTTATGCATACACAAGTCTGGGTTTCTTTGTAGAATGTTGGAAAAAATTTTTCACATATTCTAAGGATAAATTCTCCTTTTCACTAGTAATATCATCTTACCTCCGTTATGTAGCACCTAAAGGATTACCTGGCAAGTCTAACATTGCCTAAGGGCCTTTCATATCCAGACTGGGTGATCCTGAAACATCATTTGCAGGCATTCATATATAATTTATAGCAAGGTTAAAATATTGCCTATAGATGTTCTCAGAGCATAACAACTCCTTGAGTCATCTCAGGACCAAAACTGTGCTCTCTGCTGAGTCCCTTTTCAAAGCAAGGGTTGGTGCCTCACTCAGCTGTGGTCTTCGCATTGCCCATAGAGAGTACATTTCTCTACCACCCAAATTCGTGTGCATGCCCAGCCTCCCTATCCATCACGTCATTGATCTAGAATCATCAGCTGCCTTTCTGCATGGTGTTTCTTAATACCTGGCCATATATTATACAATTCCTTTTTGCTGTCTTCTCGCCGACTAAATGTAGACGTTTTCTGAGAGGAAAAAATGATTTCTGCATGGCCCCTACTTTCACTCTAAGGGTATGAAATCATATCTAATACTCAACCAGCAGTTTTAGTGCCATCTGCTTTCCCCTTTTCATTATTTAAAAAATAATACCTCTGTCAGTTCTTTTTACATTTCAAGTCAACGAAGATTGAAGGCCTACACTTATTTATTTTTTTTCAGTTCTATATCTGAATTTCATTTGCTAGAATCGAGCAAAGGCTAACAAAATATCACTTGCATTACTTCTCAAGATTTTGAAAAATATGACCTCTTCACACATAGCCATGACTTTTACAAAATCTAAGCTGACATTTAAATTTTAATGAAACAGCAATTTGAACAAAATCGCACAGCTTCAGGCCTTAGCCACAGTGACTTTGAGCGTTGCATTTAGGCAGTGGTCATCAGCACTGTTAGATGACAAGTTGCTTCCCGGGGCAGGATATATAGGTGCGAACAGTCAGAGCTGGGTGTTATGAGATTGCTGAGGTACAGTTTATGTCTTAGCGAGTCTAAATTGTGTGGTAGAGAGACTGGCTTCACAGTTTAAGTCAGTTTAATATAATGCTACAATCTGCTCCTATTATTAAATCTAGCATTTGGCTATTAGATATTTTACTCTCCACTAAGATTTTGGCTATTTAGAGATTTTATTTGTTTGTGTGATGATCAATAATACATCCAAAAAATACCTTAAAGCACAGCCATGAAGGAAAGACTTCCCACAGCATATGCATACAGTTCCAGTCTCAGGTTTTAGAGGTGCCCAGACCTGGTTAGGGTCCATGTTTGTAGGAGGAAAGAACATTGAGCATTTTTGTACTCGCTTATTTGAACCCTTCGAAACGGAAGACTATTGAAAGCTTAGAATTGACACCAAGGCACTCATCTGGGGTCCATTCGGTTGATTTTATGACATTGTGACTTTTTCTACAATGTATGAGTGTCCATGGGAAAAAAAAAGTCACTCACATGCAGAGGTGGCAAAACTCTAACTAGATAATAATTATATCCCATTCCTGAGTGGAGGCTGACAAATATGAGGTGATCAGAAGCTGAGGACTGAGTCATCTAAAAAACCAAGAGCAATGGTATATCACTAAATAAAATTGAATACAAATTTATTAGTGTATGTGTGTGTGTGTGGTTGCAAAAGTTTGTACAAAATTACACTCATTAGAAAACATACTGAAACTTATGCTGCACTGTTTTATCCATAAACTGGATAAGTCTCATTGCTATTCAACCTTGAGCTAAAAGTATAAATAAATACAAATCAAAAAAAAAAAAAAACAAAACGTTTTGGTTCTTTGAAGAAAATATTTTCTCTTGTGAAGTAATACATATGAGTTTATATAGGTTCTCAATCTTGTATACATACAGAAGGAAAATCTGGTAATAACTATGGAGAATAATTTTAACCTATAAACTCCCAGAATTCTGAAAAATAATTTGAGGCTAAAAATGTCGCTACTCCTATGTATTTACTCTATTTATGTTTTATTATATTTTATTGGTTTAGCTGCAGATTTTTTTTAATGTCTGAGTTTTCCATGACTTAAATTAAAAAGGTACACCAGAGAGGATTCAAAATGACACTAACTCTCTCAAGACCCGTGTTCACACAAACGAAGGAGGGAAACTATGCAGTCTTTCAAATGGTTAAATACAATACATTTTCAGAGTTTATAAGCTATGACCCTAGAGTGCCTGTTAAAAGTTCATTTTATGCATTTTTAGTTGTGTAGCAGCACAAAAGCTCCTTTTCTTCACTGTTTCATGCCAAGTGCTTTGGCTGCACCATCAAGTGTCAATTTAGAAAACATGTCTGTCAGCAGCTCATCACTCCCTCAGTTTAAGCTACTACATCATAAACTTGCTGTGAAGAGTGCATTGACTACAGCAAATATTCTTGATGCCTTTCAACTTGTATTCAAACAAGCTTCCCCTAAGCCAGCGTTCTCGTTCTCTAGCACTCTTAATGCAAGCCAGGGCATACTTGGATTATCATTCAAATGGTTCCCATCAGTGTCTTAGGAACTATGCCTTCCATTAGGAGCAGGAACAAGGAGAGAAGGGAGAGAGGTCCAGAGAGCCAGAAGGCCAGGAGAATGAATGGAAATCTGCAGCTGTCAGGGGTTGGGGGAAGCTCTAGGAAGTCCCAGAGACCTGGGGTAAGGGAGGCTTCCAGGAGTCAATGAGAGTGAGCTTAGCTGTGTTGCCTAACAAAGGCAACATGAAATCTAAAGAGGCCATCTTCAAATAGCCAGGCAGGAACCCCAGTGAGCAATAAGGGCAACAACCTACCCACAAAACTGTCAACCAAAATTTGTTCTGTCTAAAAGAAATGCAGGGACAATGGTAGAGCAACTAAACGAATAGCCAACCAACAACGAGCCCAACTTGAGACCTATGGCCTGGACGAAACCAGTCTCTGACACCATTAATGATACTCTGTTATGCTTGCAGACAAGTACATAGAGTAACTGGCCTTTGAGAGGTTCTACCCAGTAGCTGACTGAAACAGATGCAGATACCCACAGACAAATATTGGATGGGGGCTGGGGACTCTTAAGGAAGAGCTGGGGGGAAGGATTGAATGCCCTGTAGGGGATAGGAACTCCATAGGAAAACCATCAGAGTCAACTAACCTGGACTTCTGGGAGCTCTTAGGACTGAGACACCAACCACATTAGAGAGCCTGAATGAGACCCCTGGCAATATGTAGCAGATGTGCAGCTCAGTGGATCTCTCAACAATTGGAACTGTAGGCTATTCCTAAAGCTGTAGCTTGACTGTGGAATCTGTACCCCAACAGATTCCTTGTCTGGCCTGAGTGGAAAAGGATGTGCTTAATCCTGCAGAGTCTTGATGTATCCAGTGTAGGGGGATACCTAGGTGGGTGTCCACCTTCTCAGAGGAGAAAGAGATGGGAAACTGGGGAGGGCTCTGAGAGGAGTCCAGAAGGGGACAGGGTTTGGGATGTTAATTAATTAATTAATTAATCAGTGAGAATCAGTCTCTATTGAGGGAGTGAGGTTTTTTTTGTCACTTTGGTAAGTATCTGAGAGAAAGGACTTTAAAGGAGTCAGTGTACTTAAAGACAGAGCTTCTAGGGTTCCAGTATATACTGGCTGGGTCCATTGCTACACCTCTGCCTCTGTGGAACAAAGAGAAAAGGGGGATGGGGGCAAACACAGTGGAGCAGAACTCTCTACCTCATGGTGATCAAGAGAGAGCCAGAAGGAGCCCTGGACCAAGACACTCTTCAAGGGCAAAAGGGCCAGGATCCTACTTTCTCCTCCCTGATCCCTCTTTCACCACCTCCACAGAGATACACCAAATTTGAAATCCATCACTTAATGAGGTCAGAACCCTCATAATCTGTCATAACCACCTCCTAGTGATTGGCTCCCTCATCTGAAAAACGTATTTCCAGCACCCAAGCAATTTAGGGCACAGTTCATACCCGTATCATAAGAGTCACAAAAAAAAAAAAAAAAAGAAAGAAAAGAAAGAAAGAAAGAACAGTTACCGTATCTCCAACCTCTAGGTACTACCTATAAAATGACCCAGGGTAAAGTTAAAGTTACATAATCAATAATAGTTTGAAAAACCCTCTTTTCAAAATGGTGACAATGCTTTTAATTTTTTATTGACTCATTTAAGAGATTTCAGATCAATGACAGAAGGTCCTTATTTGAGGAGGTATCAAAAAATTGCCAGTGTAATTTTACAGTAGCCAAAGGTAACAGCTCCTGAAGTCCTCATTAATCCCTTTTTTATCAGCATTCAACATATTTCATATGACCATACCTTCTCTCACTTAGCAAATTTGAAACCTTAAAATTAATATTGCTTGTGGATATTTGTTTAGTATTGAATATAATAACAAATACTACAATAAATCATATTAATGATATGGAGTATTATGTTTACATATAAAGACTATCTTTTAATGAAATCCTTAAGAAAGTTAATTCCGAAAATTTATTAACAATGACAGCTCTACAGAGAGTTCCTGCTATGTGCTCTGTGACACCGAAGAGAAAAGGCAGCCATCTGCAACTCTCAGCTCCATAGTTTTCTGTTGGGAGCATATTTCTTACTCAGAGGTGAGGCCCCCTGGTGTCTGCCCTCAGTTATCCCAATATTTTGAACATAAGTTAAATATCAGTAAGCTTTAGATTCTCTACCTATGAACTGGGTTTTGGGGGAAAAACATAGAATTAAAAGTTGATTCTTAATCCAAATCCATAATTATACACTAAACCTAATTCTATAAGGCCAAATAACATGTGTTCTGTAACCATAGTCACAATCCTTAACATGATTTTACATTTTTAACTGTTGAATTATACTTTTGTTATAATTCTACACATAAAAATCTTAGCAAACATCCATTCTTATATATGAATATATACATTTGTTTATGTATACACACATACATATATATATTCATATATATGTGTGTTTGTATGTAACATATATAGTTGTGTGTATATAAATATATACATTTGTTTATGTATATACACATCCACATACATATGCATATTTGTTTGTGTGTGTGTCTGTGTGTGTGTGTGTGTGTCTGTGTGTGTGTATGCTGGCATTTGATCTGGTGCTGCTATGTATTCAAATGTTAAGTTTGCATGTACACGAATGTTTATTGTGTTAACCTTGCTCCCAAGTTTAAAATTATTCTTAAATGAAAGTGGCTACAGCCAATTACTGGAGAGAACAGAGGTAGACATTTCTTCAGTCACCAGCTGGAGGTAGCGAGTAGGGACCACAAGGAAAGAGAAAGAGGAAGAGGGATACGGCCGTGAAAGGCGATGGATCATGAGACAAGTGAACTCCGAGGAGAGATTGGTGGAGCAGAAATAATACAGGTGAGACTCAAACAGTAAGTACATGGGGAGCACAGCTGGGAAGTTATCAGTCTACACTTAGAAAAAATAGCTTAAGTAAATCCCACAGTCAATGTGCTAAGCTCATTAAATAAATCCACAGGACTCTGCTGCAATTATTGGGGGTCTGGTTGGGTCTTATTAATAACTAATAGATTTATTAAAACTCATTTACTTGTGTGTTTGTGTGTGTGTGTGTGTGTGTGTGTGTGTGTGTGTGTGCGATGTGCTAAATTTTATGTTCACAGAGAGTTGGCAGTGTGGTTCCATTGTTGAGGTATTGGCTTGATATGTGTGAGGCCCAGGTTTGATCCCATTACTATATGAGTAGGGCATGATGGCATCATTTTGATGCCTATAGTCATGGCATTTTTGAAGTAGAAGCTAGGCGACAGCAAGATCTAGGTCAGAGTTGCTATATAGAAACTGCAAAGCTTCTTTGGAGGAGAACTTGTCCAAGGTGGGGAAAAAAAATCAAGAAACTTACAGTTGTCCCCACCCACAGTATTTCCATAAACATGTTAGGTATAGAAATAAAATTGTATTTCATGTGTGAAAATACCTTGAAATCTCAGCAAACATCTTACATGTTTCTCTCTATTTGTATGAGTTACAAAATCCTGGTGTTCTTGCCAGTATCATTTCTAGTGTCTACTGGAGAACTGCATGACAGTCAGTAAAAGGAAAACTCTAATTAAGGAAACATCTGTTTGACACTTATATCAAATATTGAAGCTGCTGCTTCAGACCTGTCATCTTGTTTAGTAACACCAACAGACTTTTCAGAAGATTTTATTATCACCTGATCTGGGAAGATTGTAAAGGTGAGAATGGGTGTATGCAGTTGCATGTGCCCATTGGTGTATAGGGCAGCATGCGCCCATGCTTGTAGGCACAATGGTCAAAAAGCTCATAAGGTGTCCTCCTTTATTGCTGTCCACCTTATTCTTTAGAGATGGCACCTAAAATTGAATATGGAATAACTGTCCATCCAGGCAAGGATCTTCCTGTCTCCATGCGCAATTGCCTGCATTACGGCAGTGCATGGCATACCCAACTATTAGGTTGATGCTGAAAACTCAAACTCAGGTCTTCATGCTTATACAGAAAACACTCTTGTCCACTAAACCCTCTCTCCAGTCCTAATCACTTGTTTTTTAAGTTGTGTTATGCTTATGTTTCATTGTGATTCTTAGGTATAAAAAATTATCCAGAAGTTCAAGAATATACCTAAACAAATGCCCCCATTAAACTGATTTAATTCAAGCAACTCAAAGTTCAGATAATAAAGAGCCCAACATATTTAAGCCCAACCCTCCTCCTCCTCCTCCTCCTCCTCCTCCTCTTCCTCTCCTCCTCCTCCTCCTCCTCTTCTCCTCCTCCTCCTCCTCCTTCTCCTCCTCCTCCTTCTCCTCCTCCTCCTCCTTCTCCTCCTCCTCCTCCTCCTCCTCCTTCTCCTCCTCCTTCTCCTCCTTCTCCTTCTTCTCCTTCTTCTCCTTCTTCTCCTTCTTCTCCTTCTTCTCCTTCTTCTTCTTCTTCTTCCTCTTCCTCTTCCTCTTCCTCTTCCTCTTCTTCTTCTTCTTCTTCTTCTCCTTCTTCTCCTTCTTCTTCTTCCTCTTCCTCTTCCTCTTCCTCGTGCTCTTCCTCTTCCTCTTCCTCTTCCTCTTCCTCTTCCTCTTCCTCTTCCTCTTCTCCTTCTCCTTCTCCTTCTCCTTCTCCTCCTCCTCCTCCTCCTCCTCCTCCTCCTCCTCCTCCTCCTCCTCCTCCTCCTCCTCCTCCTCCTCCTCCTCCTCCTCCTCCTTCTTCTTCTTCTTCTTCTTCTTCTTCTTCTTCTTCTTCCTTTCCTTCCCCCTCTCCCTCCCCTTTCTCCTTTCTCTTTCTCTCTCTTTCTCTCATCCCAAGGTCTTCTCATGGTCTGGTTCAGCCTACTGTTCAGTCTACTTCTCATGTACTGGTTCACTCTGAACTTTTCAGGATGCCTCTGGCTGTTTTCTTTCTCATATCCACAATACACCTTCTCCTCAACCATACCCTGGAATAGTCATGTTCTCTTTTTCATTCACATATAAAGCTAAATATAGCCCTTTCAAGATCCATGAAAACTTGTGTTGAAATTTTGATGAGATTGCATTGAATCTGTAGATTGCCTTTGGTTGAATACCCATTTTACTATCTTCCTACTCAACCATGTGATATCTTTTTCATCTTCTGATGTCTTCTTCAATTTCTTTCTCCACTGCCTTTAAGGTTTTATCTTGCAAGACTTGCACTTGCTCGATGAGAGTTACCCAGTGATATTTTGTATTATTTAAGGCTATTGAACAGGTGTTTTTTTCCCTGATTTATTTCTCAGTCTGGTTGTCATTTGTGTATTAAAGAGCTACTAATTTTTGTAAGTTGATTTTGTATCCCGATACTTTACCAAAAGTGTGTACAAGCTGTAGAACTTTTTTGATGGAATTTTAAGGTTACTTATGTACATTATCATATCATCTGTAAATAAAAATATGTTGATACCTTTTTTCTGATTGGTAGTCCATTGATCTTTAGTTGCCTTATTGCTCAAGATAAGATTTCGAGTACTATAATGAAAAGGTTTGGAAAGAGTGGTCAACCTTATCTTATTCCTGTTTTTAATCCATTTTTTCTAAACTTCTCTCCACTTAAGTTGATGTTGGCTATGGGCTTGCCATAAGATGCCCTTACCTTGCTTAGGTATGCTCCTTATATTCCTAATCTCTCCAGGACTCTTATCAGAAAGAGGTGTTGGATTTTGTCATAGGCCTTTATTTCATCTAATGAGGGGCACACGTGACTTTTGCCTTTCAGTTTGTTTATATGCTGGTTACATTCACCTACTTACAAACATGGAACCATCCCTGCACCTGTGGGATTGTCTACTTGGTCACGGCGAAGGATCTTTTTGATGTGCTCTTAGGTTATCTTTACAAGATTTTTATTGAGAATTTTTTTATCTACATTCATAAATGATGACTGGTGAGTTCTCTATATTTTGGGGGGTCATTATGTAAGATGAGGGTGACTACAGCCTCATTTAAAAATTGGGTTATATTCCTCCTGCTCCTTTTTGTGGAATAATTTGAAAAGTGGACAGCTGTTATTTGAAATCCTGACACAATTATGTGCTAAAACCATTTGTGCTAGTTTTCTTTTTCTTTTTTGTTTCTTCTCTTTTCTTTTCTTTTCCTTTCTTTCTTTCTTTCTTTCTTTTTTCTGTTTCACTTCGCTTCTTTCACTTTATTTATTTATTTATTTATTTTTAATTTTTTTTAAATGACGACTTCTATTTTACTATAGCTACAGGTCTGTTTAAATTGTTTATCTTGCTTTGACTTTGGTATGTTGTATATATCAAGAAAATTATCTATGTCCTTTAGTTTTTTCCAATTTGATGGAAAACAGGTTTTTAAAAATATATCCTCATGGGTCTCTAGATTTCCTCAGCGTCTGTTATGTCCTACTTTTCATTTATAATTTTGTTAATTCCAATAGTCTCTATCCTCCTTTTGGTGAATTTGGATAAGGTTTTGTCAATGATACTGGTTTTCTCAAAAAAGAAAATCTTTGTTTCGTTGACTCTTTGTATTGTTTCTATTTTATTGATTTCTGCCCTGATTTGATTGTATGTTACCATCTACTCCTCTGTGGGTATTGCTTCTTCTTTCTAGAGCTTTTGGGTGTGATTTTAGATTAATAGTATGAAAAACCTCCAATTTTATTAAGTAAATGCATGTAGTGCTATGAACATGTTTCTTAAAGCCAGCTTCATTGTACCTCATAATTTTGGACATGTTCTGTATTTATTATCATTTTATTCTAGAAAGTCTTTAATTGCCTTCTTAATTTGTATTTGAACATATTTTCTATCCAGAAGTGAGTTGTTCAGTCTCTATGAGTTTGTAAACCTTTTGTTTAAAAAATCTGCTGAGATCTGCTTTACATCAGGGTATGTGGTCAATCTTATAAAAAGTTCCATAAGACAATGGAAGTTATATTTTTTGTATTTGGGCAAAACATTCTGTAAATATCTCTTAGGTTTATTTGGTTTATAAATAAAGTTTGCTTCATCATTTCAGTTCAGATTTGTCTGGATGATCTGTATATTTATAAGAGTGAAATCTCAAAGTTGTTCAATATTAGTATGTGCAGTTAAATATGTAATATAATCTATACTCATTATTTGTTTAGTTGGTTTGTTTTTTATTATTTTGTTTTGCTTTTTAACTTGGTTGTATTTGTGTTTGGTACACAGATAAGGATGTCAAGGACCACAGTGTCCTTTTGCCCAAATTTTCCTTTGATGAGTATACAATGTCCTTTCTATTTTCTTCTGATTAATTTTGGATTGAAATCTATTTCTTCAGATATTCAAATGCCTGTGTCAGCTTGCTTCTTATTCTCCATTCTTTCAGAATATATTTTTCCATTCCTTTACCCAGAGATGATATCTATTCTTCATTTTGAGATAGGTTTCCTTGGTGCAGAAAATCCTGCTTTTGCATCTACTATGTTAATCTTTGTTTTAATTGGTTAATTAGACCATTAATGTTGAGATGTATCAATGTTCCACATTTTTTACTGCTTGTTATTTCATCATGGAGGTGGTTGTGGAAGTCCTGGTGGTGGTGGTGGTGGTGGTGGTGGTGGTGAGTGTATGTATTTATGTGGCTATGTGTGTGTGTGTGTGTGTGTGTGTGTGTGTGTGTGTATGTATGTATGTATGTATGTATCTCTTGAGATTCCCTCTTTTGATTTTCTGGCCTGGGATTATTTATTTTTTGTAGTTTTTTGGGGGGATGTTGTTAACTACGTTAGGTTTCTTCTAATCTCTTCTTTATGGCTGGATTTGGAGATATGGCTAAATTTTGGACTTATCATGGAATATCTTGTTTTTTCAATTTATTGTTATTGACAGTTTTAATCTGCACAGTATTCTGGCCTGGCATCTATGATGTCTTAAGAGTATCTAACACATCTTTCCAGTTCTTTTGGCTTTTAGCATCTCCTTAGAGAAGATGTAATTGTACCTTAGTGGAGGTGCAATTCTAATGGATCTATCTTTATAAGTTACTTGGTCTTTACCCCTTGCTGCATTTCAAGTTCTTTCCTGGTCTTGTTTGTATAGTGTTTTGATTATTATGTGCTGAATTTTTTTATCCAAACTATTTGGTGTGCTATAAACTTTCTGTATCTTGATAGGCATCTCCTTCTTTAGAATAGGAAAATTTTCTTCTATGATTTGGTTGAAAACATTTTCTGTGCCTTTATCCTGGGCTTCTTCTCCTTCCTATTCCTATTCTTCTCATTTATTTATGTATTTTTTAATAAAGTCCTCTATATCCGGGATGTTTTGTGCCAGGATATTTTAAATTTAACTTTTTTTAAACAAAAATATCAATTTTGTTTATAGTGTCTTCAACATCTAGTATTATTTTTTCTATCTCTATTGTGTTGCTAAGGCTTTTCTCTGAGGTTCTTCTTTGAGTCCCTAATTTTTTTGTCTTCATATTTCCCCTCAGCAAGCTTTCTTTCTGATTAATTGTAGTTCCCCTTTCAGGTCTTAAATTCTTTTATTTATTCTGTTCCATTGTTTGGCTTTCTTTAAGGTATTTGTTCATTTCCTTTTCATGACATTTATCATATTCATAATGTCGATTTTTAAGATCTGTCTTGTGCTTCAGCAGTTTTCCGATTCTCAGGGCCTACTGTGGTCGGGTTGCTGGGTTATAATGGGGATAATGTCCTAACTGCAATGAATTGGGTTTTAAGGCTGGTGTCTAGGCATCTGGGCTTGGGAAGATTTTGTCATCATTGGGTGTGTTTTTTCCTTGGCTCCTGCTGTCCTCTCTGATTCTTAGGAAGGTGTGGTGGTTCTGCTTGCCTTATAATGAATTCTTTTGAAATCCTGTTAAATGTGCCCACTGTGGATTCCCAAGAAAATCCATTTATAAGTATTAGGAGCTGACAGTTAGCAATGGGGATAGGCTAGGAATGAGGGGCTACAGGAGTCCACAGGAGGTAGAAAAAATGTGCATCATCAGACTTTGCTTAGTCTCTTGGAGATGAAGAGATAAGTGAGGAAAGGCCACAATAAGTATTCTACGCCAGAGATAGGAATGAGACTGGGGCAGTAAATGTGGAACAAAGGAGGGAGAATGAAGATCTAAGCTTTCCTATCCGTTTTGCTGGCCTATTCACTTCTTTGTTTAGCTTAGGTGCTGTGTTGCTACTGGCCTGCTGGATGTGGGAGCTGGGATAACACGATGAGTTGGAGAGAAAGGTTTGAGGAGTTCTGCGTGATGTTTAGGAGTCAAGAACAGATAGGAGGGGAAGCCACAGCACGTGGTCTGCAACAGAGCTGGAGATATGACTGGGAGATTGGATTTGAGTAGCAGAGGCAAAGGATTGCACTTAGTCTACTTGCCTCCCAGGCCTGATTCCTAATCACTTAGTTTTAAAGATAAGAATTTGAGATTCAGAGAACTAAGTAGTGTTTTCTTTTTGTAATCAAGGCAATGAATTATTAACAACTACCAATATTTACATGAACTTAAAAAAAATTTCTGTAGGATGGTTTAGTGAATGAGGACATTTGGAGCAAGCCTGACCGTGCTAAGTGGGGACTAACTTACCTAGTTATATTTTAACCTCTCTATGTAGGCTATGTTACTCATGGACATATATATATATATATATATATATATATATATATATATATATATATATATATGAAACAAATAGTTGTATTAATGTTTCCTTATAAAGATTCAAACTATTGAAATGACATATTCCTTTAATGTATTACTTTATGGATTATGGATCGACAATCACACTAGGTTTATGCCTTTAAACCTATACATAATGTTTTCTTTATATGTGTGTGTGTATTTGTATTTTAGTTAAAGTAATTATAAACCTAATATGTGTTTAAAATATATTTAGCTTTAAAACTAAGGATATTCTGACACATGCATGAAAGTTGAAGACATTGTGTTAAGTGAAATAAGCCATTAAAGGACAAACTCAGTGTGAACATATTGTTTTCAATGATCCATTGGGGTTATAAGAATAAGCCAACTTCCAGGTATGGTGGGAAATTAGCACAGTATGTCAGAGCCTCACTTTTGTTCACAAATCAAAATGTCTAAAATGGCAACTATGATACAATGTTTAGGGCAGAATGCATGGTTCCCAAGGAAAGCCAAGAGAGAAGCAGGCTTCAAATGTGGAAAATTTCTTTCTGAGTAAATGAATTTGAATTTATGAATGTTTAGCTTGGTTCGAGGCTTTCTCAATAACTCTTTCTACAGTTGAAGGGTATCCCTTTCTAAAGCCAAATGTCGTGAGAAAAGAATGTGCCTCATTAATCAAGTTATCCTTTCTCTAGGTCATTGAACTTTATTGGAAAGTTGGCTCTCAGTAAATATGCAGCAGAAAAAGCAACAGTAACAAGCTGAGTGGCATGGTCCTAAGTCCACATACACAGCTTCTGTGAGCAGCTACAGGATCAGTGCCCCAGGTATGCTCATCCTTAAATTCCTCCGGTAGTAAATTTTATGACTGAGAATTGCTATTTTAGAGTGTCAAATAAAAAAAAATACTCTTAACTTATCTTTAATTGTTACAAGTACAGTATGTTTTGGCTTCCTTTTCAAAGACATTTGATTGACGTTGTAGTATTTGAATCTGTACATGTTTTAAGATTATGCAAATAACATTTAGTTTTAAGAATGATGGCCAGATTTTAGGAAAGAAATTGGGTATCTAATATACAGTAATTTATATCTTTCAATCAAGGTTGTTTATGAGTTATATTATTTCTTAGGTAAGAAGAAAATCTTAGGTAAATATATAATATCAACATTAAATCAATATTAAATATTGTTAATATCAATATTGTTATATCGCCTAATTACGAATCAGCAAGGAACTGACATTTTTTTCTAAACAGTGCTATATAGAGATCATCTAAAGTTTAAATAAGTTACTTTCTATTTCATCATATAGGTTATGCTTTACGAGAAGGAGAACCTCTATAAAAATATGCAAGGCCCAGACCCTGCATGTGGGATGCAACCTGTGACAAGGGTGTCACTTGCCTAATGAGAAAGCCTGGGAAAATATGTCCTCACTGGTGATCAACATGAAAAGCTCACAGTGGCTTAGAAATACACTCCTCTCTTGGGAACATATAAATACATATAAAATATAATACTTAAAACAGAAAAGGGTGAAAATAAGCCTGAATTTGTGAGGAGGAATCAGGCAGGATCAATGTACTTCACTGTGAAACCTGAGCTTCAGTTAGTGGAAAATGGAAATTATATCAAAAAATTATTAATACCAAATAGCCCCCTTCCGCCTGGTTCTTTCTGCTGGGACAGACTGCTGGTTGGTGTGCTTCCTGGAAAGGGCTATATCCTGAGTCATATCAGAGAATATGCTTACCCAGCACTCAGCACGTGATAAGAACCCTGCCTCCCAGGCCCACAGCAGTTGCTGAAGGCCAATGGACTTGGGGACCCATCATTCCTCCAACCCCCTCTGGCCCACTGAATACCAGTCCCCTCTGCCTGGTCCTTTCTGCGGGAACAGACTACTAGCTAGTCTGCTCCGCGGTAGAGACTATATCCTGAGTCATATGAGAGGATCCATTGCACTCAGTGTTTAATAAGAAACACACCCCCACCCAGAAGTTCTACAGCTTCCACTAGGAGCCCAGTGGACTCAGGAACCCACCATCCTACCATCCCCAAACTCCCCCAAATATTAATCCCCTTTGTTGGGACAGACTGCTAGCTAGACTGCTTCCAGGAAGAGACTATATCCTTAGGCATACCAGAGGCTCCACTACACTCAGAACATTTGATATCATATCCAGAGGCATAGCAGAAGTACCATTGCACTCAGAAAAATTGATACCACATCCTGAGGCATGCCAGAAAATCCACTGCACCCAGGTTACCACAGCTTGAAGGCATCCCAGAAGTTCCTCTGTACACAGGGCAAGTGGGCAATTGATGCCACAGTCTTAAGAGTCTTAAGGAGCTCTGTGGTATGCAGGTAAACTGACCCAAAAGACTGAAAGCCTCCCTGGTATGTGGCTGTACACAGGAATCACAAACCAAAGTCCATTGGCCCCTCCCCCTCCCCAGGGAACAGCTTCACACAGGACAATAGTTTATCTGCTTCTGAAGACCCAAGAGTCTGAAGGCCTCCCAGGAGACCCAGTACAATCAGGGCAAAAAATCAGCAGCTTCTCTGCCCCTCTGAAGACCCCACAGTTGTAAGGTCCCACAGGAGGTCTGCTATATCCAGGGCCACAGGCCTACCAGGAGACCTGTTGCAGTCCAGGGACAAAAGAGGCAGACTTCATACGGAGTCACCCAGACCAGCAAACACTAGGATTAACCAGATGGAGAGAGGCAAGCACAAGACAATAAGCAACAGAAGCCAACATATGTGGGCATCATCAGAACCCTGATCTCCCATCACAGCAAGCCCTGTATACACCAGCACATCTGAAAATCAGGAAGTTGACCTAAAATCGTATCCTCCCACTAAATGCTAATCATAACACTAAATGCATAGAACAAAAAAAGACAGGGCATCAAGTGAGGGATGGGGTTGCTACCCTATGGCAAAACTCTGCCCCATAATTCTTTCTGTCTGGAAGAAATGTAAGGATGGAAATGGAGAACAGCCTGAGTAAAAGAAGGTCAAGAGACAGGTCCAAAGTGAAATCCAGCTCAAGGGGAAATCCCACGACCTAACAACAATACTGAGGTTATGGGTTATTCACAAAACGGGATCTATTATGACTGCTCTCCCAAAGACCCAACAAGCAGCTGAGTCAGATGCAGATATGTGCACCCAACCGATGCACGGAAGCTGCTGAACCCTCTATTAAATTAAGGAAAAGCTGGAGGAAGCTGAGGAGGAGGGCAAAACCCTGTAGGAGGACCAGCAGTCTCAATTAATCTGGACCTCCCAGATCTCTCAGACACTGGATCACCAACCAGGCAGCATACACTAGCTGAGATGAGGCCTCCAACACATACACAGCAGAGGACTCCTGAGTCTAGGTTCAGTCAGAGAAGATGCACCTAAACCTCAAGAGACTGGAGGCCCAAGGAAGTTTAGAGGTTTGGTGGGGTCAGAGGTGGGGACAATCTCATGGAGATGGATGGGGGGCGTTGGGGAGGTGGGGAGGTATGATATGTGGAACAGTTGGAGGGTAGACCAGGAGGGGAATAAAATCTGGATTGTAAAAGTAAATGCAAAATTAATAAAAATATCAAATAGTTCTTTTGTTTTTGTGAGGCAAAGGGCAAAGGGGAGCAGACGTTGACGCAAAGCATTTGACTTCTGACTAATAAGATAGGAACTTTCTAGAAAGTTTTTTCATCTAATGAAATCAGTTTTGTCAAGTTTTTTCTAATGTGTTTTACTTCTTTGATCAAATGATCAAACTGCTTCTCCACCACAGTATTAATGAATTCAGTCCTGGAAGGGCTCTATAAAACATGACAATGTCATTCATATAAGATCTTCACACCTCGCTTGAAGTAGACAGGAAAACAATATTGTTGATGCATCTGCTTTGAAAAGAAAGTGATATCAGAATAAAAAAGAAAGTGACATGTGTGGGTTGTTACTTATTCGTCTTATCTTATCTATTCCCTTCAAATATCTTTCGGTTCAGGATCAACATGACACCCTTCACCATTGTATACACCTAATTACACTTAGCTTGTCATTGACTCCAGACAAGAGTCATAGCACAAGTAACATCGGACAGTGTCCTGGCAATAATCTAAGAATGTATTGATCATATAACACAAAACTCTACTGAAGTTTGATGAGTTTTTAATAAGTACTTCATGGGACTAAACCAAATTCCTAATTAGTTGTAGCTTTGGCCATTCATCTGGTCTAACATAGGCAGAGAAAAAAAATAGTGCTTGAGAAGTGACAGACATCATCTAAATCGGAACTTGCCTAAAACTGTTTTAATGGTTAAAATTCTAATCACACTTGCTGTCTAATGTATTTATCACTACCTTAAACTTAACAGTTAAAAAAACTAAAAGTTCTTTTTGACATAAAACATTTGTTTTTATTATTTTGTCACTGACTTTTAAATTCATTCTAAATTATAAGTAAGCATCAACATACTTTATTGTACATTATATATTAGATATTCCTGTTTTATTTTTATTAAAATTACCTTTCATTCCTCACATAGTGAATCCTAATGACAGTTTCCCTTCCTCTACTGCCTCTCTGATCTGGATCCTCTCTTTCTGTCTTTTATCAGAAAACAAAGAGGCTTCTAAGGCATAATAATAAAATAAAATAAGATCAAATGCATTCTAATATATTGGACCAGCAGAGGGGGAAACAGGAGAACACCCCATGAAAAGGCACAAGAAATATATATGGACTTAGAGATCAGTATATCTTTAAGTAGGTTCATGCATTCAGGAATCCTATAAAAACTAAACTGGAAGGCATAATATTTTTCAAAGGCATGTATATAAGCTAAACTCATATATATAGAATACGCAAAGCCTCAGCACATTATGAGACAAGGAACCTCTAATGATGCCACAGAGTCTGTTATCTGTTGTTCATCTACCACTGGCATGAATGTAGCCTACCTTTAAGAGTTGTTTCCAAAGTGAGACTCCCTTGGAAGGAACTAAATTTTCATTTGCAAGTAGTTGCTAATTGGAGTTAGTTTCTGGGTCAGGGATGGTGGCATGAGTCCATTTCAACTTACAGCTCTAGTGACCCATCTAGTCCAGACCTGTGTACGCTGCCTCGGTGTCTGTGCATTCAAATGTGCCTTGATTATGTAAGTAGAAGGCCTTGCTTTCTTGGTGGCCCTCCTTGTCTTTCACTTGTACATCCTTCTACCTCCTCCTCCTCTACAGGATTATCTGAGACCTGAGCCAAGAGAATTAATGGAAGCATTCTGTTTAGGGCTGGGCATTGTAAGGCTCTCATTTTCTGTGTAATACCTGCCCTTGGGTCTCTCTGGTTTTTTTTTCCCTATAGAAGTTTCTTTGATAGTAACTGAGCAAGGCACAGATCTATGAGTACAGCAGAATGTCATCAGGAATCATTACATTGCTGATTTTTTTTTGATTGTTCATTTTTTATGGATTTTGCCATAGTTCCTTAGACCATCTAGTCTCAGGTTCTAGGTCAGGTTCAGGGTGTCTAGTATGATTTTTATCTCAGAGAGGGGGGCCTTCAGTCAAGTCAAATATTGGTTGGTTACTCCCACAAACTTTGTGCTGCCATTGCACTAATATCCCTTGCCGGCAGGACACCATTGCAGGTCAAAGATTTTGTGGTTGTATTGGTGTTTACATTTCTCCTTTGGTAGTTTGGAGAGTACGTTCTTGTACCAAAGCCATTAGCTTGAAAGGTGAAGACTTTAGATAGACACAAGCTTGACATCTCCATGTTCAATGAGTTGTGGACCTTTTGCCTGCATCACTCTGCTTTTCAGTCAGCTTCTGGAGAGCAACCTATGTCATGTAAGGTTGGGTGTTTTGAGGAGTCCATGGCTCCCCTTTGGCCAAAAACAAAATTAATTTAAACCAATCCTGGAAGCTTCATCTGGTAATAAGAGATATTCACTTTGGGCTCAGTCTTCCCAATTATTTGGCAATTTCATTTATATCATTTTCATATATACAAATACTTCACAAAGCTTTTACTAAATTATGGTTCCCTACTAACCCTCAAATGGTGCTTAATTTTAGCTTCCCCTCCCCCTATACCCTAATCTTCCTCTTTCCTCCCCCTCCCCATTTGATCCTCCCATTCCAATCACCCCAATCCGTACATAACTATATTACTTCCATTTCTAGGGGAAACCTATCTGTCTTCTTCCCCAGTCAATTGCTGTATACCTAGCATCGTGGTTCTATGGTTTGTTGTTTGGCTATCATCAATGCAACAACTAATAGAAATGAACACATACTTCTTAGGTCTGGATTACCTCACTCGGGATGATATTTTCTAGTCACACCCATTTCCCTGTGAACTTCGTATTTTGAAGTGGTTGAGTGTAGTATATTGGATAAATGTACCATTTTTTAAATCCATTCTCTATTGAGGGACATCTCATTCTTTCCAGTTTCTGACTGTTAGAAAAAGAATAGCAATGAGCATAGACGATCAAGTGTCTCTGTGATATGATGAAACATCATTTGAGTGTATGCCCAAGAATGACATAGTTGGATCGTGTGATAGAACAATTTTCATTTCCTTGAGGAACTACAACACTGACTTTTATGCTGGCTGTAGAAGTTCATACTACCACCAGGAGTGGATGAGTTTTCCCCTTAGCATCCTCACTAGCATCAACCGTCATTTGTTTTTTTGATCTTGGACATTCGGAGGGGTATAAGATTAAATCTCAAAGTAAGTTTTGTCTTGTATTTCTCTGATGGTTAAGGATGGTGTAGACTTCTTTAAACGTTTTTTAGTCATTTGAGTTTCTTTTTAAAATCGTTTTATTTATTCACATTCCAAATGTTACCCCCTTTCACAGTCCTCCTCCAAATTTTTTCATCCTGCTCCTCCCCACCTTTGCATCTGAAAGGGTGCTCCCCACCATACCCTTCCAACCATACCCTCACCTACACACCCACCCTCAGTCCACCCTGTATCCCTCTTCCCTGGGGCATTAAGTCTCTATAAGATTAAGTGCATCCTCTCTGATTGAGGCCAGAGAAGGCAGTCTTTGGTTGGATATGTGCTGTGGGCGGGGGGTGGGGGGGGTCACAGACCGATGCATGAAGGCTCTGTGTTTAGTGGCTTTGTCTCTTGCAGCTCCCTGGACTCTGGGTTAGTTGATACTTTGGTCTTCCTATGGGGTTGTTATCCCCTTCAGCTTCTTTAATCCTTCCTTTAACTCTTCCATAGAGGTCCCAACCTCAGTCCAATGGTTGGCTGTAAGTATGTGCATTTGCCTCAGTAGCTGCTGGGAAAGCCTCTCAGAGGACAGCCATGCTAGGCTCCTGTCTGCAAGCACAGCATAGCATCAGTAATAGCGTCTGGGTTTGATGCCCACCCATGGGATGGATCCTGAGTTGGGCCAGTAACTGGATGGCTTTTCCTTCAATCTCTGCTCTGCTTTTGTCCCTGTATTTCTTTTGAACAGGAATAATTCTGCATCAAAAAATTTGGAAGGTAGATTGGTTACATCTTTCTTCACTGGGGACCCTGTCTATCTCCTGAGGGTGGTCTCTTCAGATTCCATCTCCCCACTGTTGGGCATTTTAACTAAGTTCATCCCCAGTGACTCCTGGGAGTGCCTCATATCTCAGGTCTCTGGAATGTTCTAGAGGTCTCTCTCCCCACCTCCCTCAGCTGCTTATTTCCATTCATTCTCCTGACCCTCCAGACTTCTCTCTCTCCCCATACCTCATCCTGTCCTCATTTATGCTCCCCCTTCCCTCTTCTCTTCTCCTCATCCTGGTCCCTCCCGCCCTCTCCCTCCCATGATTATTTTCTTCGCTCTTCTAAATGGTATTAATACATCCTCATTTGGGCCTTCATTCTTTTTAAATATTTTAAGTCTGTGGGTTGTATCATGGCTATTCTGTACTGTCAGGCTAATAATCACTTATCAGTTACCTCTGAGTTACTTCACTCAGGATACTATATTCCAGTTCTATCCATTCCCCTGCAAAATTCATGATCTCATTTTTAATAGCTGAATAGCATCTGATTGTGTAAATGAATCACATTTTCTGTATCCATTCTTTGGTTGAAGGACATCTGGATTGTTTCCATCTTCTGGCTACTCTGAAAAAGACTGCTGTAAACATAGTGGAGCATGTGACCTTGTGGTTTGGTGGAACATCTTTTGGGTATATGTCCAGGAGTGGTATAGCTGGTCTTCTGGTAGAACTATTTCCAATTTTCTGAGGAACCTCCAGATGCAATTCCCATCAAAATTCCAACACAATTATTCAGATATGAAAAGAGCAATTCTCAATTTCATAAAGAAAAACAAAAAAAACCCAGGATAGTAAAAACAATTCCCAACAATAAAAGAACTTCTGGGACAATAACCATCCCTGACCTCAAACTGCAATACAGAATAATAGTGACAAAAACCACATAGTATTTGAACAGAAACAGATAGGTCAATCAATGGAATTGAACTGAAGACCCAGAAATAAGCCCACACACCTATGAACACTTGATTTTTGACAAAGAAGCCAAAATCATACAGTGGAAAAAGGAAGCATCTTCAACAAACAATGCTGGTCTAACTGGCAGTCTATTTGTAGATGACTCCGAATTGATCCATATTTATCATCTTGTACAAAGTTCAAATCCATGTTGATCAAGAACCGCAACATAAAACCAGATAAACTTAATCTAACAGAGGAGAAAGTGGGAAATAGCATTGAAACCGATTGGCACGGGGGGAAATTTCCTAGACAGAACCAATGGTTCAGGCTCTAAGGTCATCAATTGACAACCGGGACCTTGTGAAACTGAAGGGCTTCTTTCTGTAAGTCAAAGGACATTGTCGATAGGACAAAATGGCAATTTATAGATTGGGAAAAGATCTTTCCTAACCCTAGGATTAATATCCAAAATATACGAAGAACTTGAGAAGTTAGACTACAAAAAAAACCAAAAAAAAAAAAAACAAACAAAAAACAAAAAAACAGAAAACCAAATAACTCAATTTAAAAATGGGGTACAGGGCTAAAAAGAGAATTCTCAACAGAGGAATCTCAAATGGCTAAAAAGCACTTAAAGAAATGTTAAACATCTTTTGTCATTAGGGAAATGCAAATCAGAAACAACACTATAATACCACCTTACACCAATCAGAATGGCTAAGATCAAAAACTCAAGTGAGAGCACATGCTGGTGAGGATGTGGAGAAAGGACATTGCTCCATTGCTGGTAGGATTGAAAACTGGTACAACCGCTCTGGAAATCAATCTGATGGTATCTCAGAAAATTTGAATTTCTTTGTTTTTGAAAATTCTGTTTATTATTTGTACCACTTTTCAATTTTCTTAAAATTTAATTTAATTTCTTGATATATAGTTGCTTGAGTTTTTAAAATATAGTTTGGATATTAAGCCTCTCTATTGGATGTTTAGTTTGTAAAAAAAATAATCTTTTCCTATTACACAGGCTGTCCCTTTGTCTTAATAACAATGTCCTATGCTGTACAGAAGTATTTCAGTTTTATGAGGTCCCACTTATTAGTTGTTGATCGTGGTGCCCATGTTAATAGTGTTTTGTTTAAAAAATCATTTCCTGTGCAAATGAGTAAGAGCTATCCCCCACTTTCTGAAAGATTCAGTATATCTTGTTTTATGTTGAGGTCTTTGATCTACTTCAAGTTGTATTTTATTCAGGATGATAAGTATGGATCTACTTGGTTTTATCCATCTGCAGCCATTCTGATTGAAGAACATTGTTTGTTTCAGATTCTGTCTTTCTGCCAGTGTGCATTTTTGGATCCCTTACCAAAATTCAGGTGTCCATAGATATGGATTTAGAAGTGGGTTTCTAATTTAATTCTGCTAATCAATATGTCTGGTTTTATGCCAGTACCATGCTGTTTTATTACTATAGCTCTGTAGAACACGTTGAGATTTGGGATGTGATACCTTCAATTATTTATTTGTTGTTCCAGACTGTTATAATTATCTTTTGTGTTTCCATGTGAAACTGCAATATATATGAAAATTTGTGTTGGAATTTTGATGAAGATTACATTGAATTTGTAGATTCTTTTTGGTAGGATGGCTGTTTTTTTCTATGCTAATCCTACCAATGCATGACCACGTGAGACTTCCCATCTTCTAATATCAACTTCAGGTTCTTTCTCCATCACCTCAATGCCTACGTCCAGCCTTAGTGCAAGGAGTGTCCTGAGAAAGGCTGGAATGGGAATGGCACGGATCCAATAATGACCTGGAGTCAGTAGTAGATGCAAGCTGCTAGTTCACATAAGCTCTCTGTTCCCTGAAGATTCGATTCATTCTTCATTCTTCTGATGAATGACCAGAGAGAGCCTGAACCCAGTCTTTTATTTATTCAAGCTACGTCGTCAAAGCTTTGACCATTGTTATCATCAAACAATCCTTACATTTACATAAATCCCATGAGTCCCAGATCAATAGTCCCAACCTCCGATTCCTTAGAGCAGAAACTAAACACAAAGCAAAAGCACATTTCCTTATAGGTTTACCCTGTTCTTCACAGGTAGCTGGGCACAGCTCTCGCAGTTTCCTGGTACAGCAACTATTTTCATGCAAGAACAGATGACAGACAAGAAAGATGACAGACTGTTAAAACTAAAATAATTCCTTACAAAGTTTTGAATTTATGTTAGTAAAATGATTAGCTCCCTCTAATATCTTTCCAGGCATTATCATCTCCAGTTATTCAAATAGCTTTGAGAACAAGGCACCAACTTTTTGTATGCTTCTGCATCCTCCTTTAATTCTCTAATCTTCATTTCCTCATATTAGCAGTATCATAGCCTCATGTAATCTCCTTCTAACACTATTTATATCTAAATCATATACAAATTCCTATATTTCTATCATACCATTTCTTCCTGGGACTAACTTAACTCTATCCTTGATGTCCCCAAATTCACTCTGGCTAATTAATGCAGCAGTCATTGTACTGGAGGATACATATGTCTCCTCATGATTCCAAATTCAATGCCAAGTCTGGCAATGAACTATTTCTATGTAGACCTTTATAGCTCATGTGGTTACTTTGTCTACATCCTTCCATGGCCCCAAAGGCCAAGCCAAAGGCCTGTTCCTCTTCCTCCACAGCCTCATGAACAATTTGATTCCTCATTCCTGAGAAATGCATCTGTTTCAATTATGACATGATTAGCTTTGAGTAATAGGGGAAGTATATTCCCCAGAAGGAAAGATTGAAAGGAAAATAGTAAAGGCAACAGATCAGCTTCAGGGCAACAGCAATGATTGGCACACATGGGGCCATGGGGATCAAAGGTCTAGAGATGCTCCAAGGGCAGTGAAAGACCCCCGGAGCGGGGAGACCCTCACTCAAGTCTCGGGATGATGCGACCCCCCCAAGAACTCATGTGAGACCGTCCTTGCTGTAATAAACATGAGGTTTATTGATAGGAACCAGTGCACTGGGGTCGAGACTCGTATCCCACGCAGGGGCAGTGGAGTTCGACCCCGAAAGGCTGGGAGAAGAGGTATTTAAAGGGATAAACCACGACCAGAGGGGGCAGGGATGGTGTCATTGGAAAGTGTCGAGAATACTAATGAAAAATCACAAGGAGGAGCTGCCTGTTTCTCAAGATTATTCTCTAAGATTTTAATCTAACTTTATGGCCAGTTAGTACAGGTAGAGGGCAGGGTCTGGAATTTGAGGTATTTGGGGCCTTTTTAAACTTCTGACTTCTTAGCTGCATTTTTTATTCTTTCAGCAGGAACTGTGTCTCACCTCTTCTTCTGCAGTCATGCCATACTGGCACTTAAAGTGTTTATCATAGAAGACTTTCACTTGTTCAGTTATCCCAAGGTACTTTACTTTATTTGAGGCTATTGTCCAGGATGTTTCCTCAATTTCTTCTTCAGTCCATTTGTCATTTGTACAGAGGAAGTCTTCTAAATTTTGTGAGTTAAATTTCTACCCTGCTACTATTCTTCAAGTAATCACATGGTGAATTTTTAGGGTTAACTGAGTATACTACAATATCCTATGCTAATAAAGATTCTTTGACTTTTTTCCACTCCAATTTGCATCCCATTGATCTCCTTTGTTTGCATGATTGCTCTAGCTAAGACAACAAGTACTATATTGAATAGGTGAGAGAATGGACAACCTGGTCTTGATCCTAATTTTACTGGAATTGCTGTGAATTTCTTTACATTACATTGGCTTTGGCTGTGAGTTTGTTGTAAACTACCTTTATTTTTATTATGCTGATGAATCCCTAATCTCTCTAGGATGAGAGAGAGAGAGAGAGAGAGAGAGAGACAGACAGACAGACAGAGACTCCTTATATTGAAAATATTCTTTTCTTGATCAATTTATCTTGTAGATATGTTATGTATATATTTCTTTTATGAAAATACATCCTTTTCACATATAATACATGCTAATTACTATTTAACCTCCCTCTGCTCCTCCCAATTCTTCCCCACCTTTTTCCCCCTCCAGATCTCTTCCCTTTCTGTCTCTCATTAGAAAGTACAGACCTCTAAGAGAAAATAACAAAACAAAATAAAATATTTTAATATTTAATTTAATATTAATAATTTTTATTTTAATATTAATAAATTAAGATAAAACAAAAACCATCACATCAAAATTGTATAAGAGCTCAAGAAGGCACTAAAATCAGAGACCTACTTGTTTACACAGTTGGGAGTCTCAAATACATACTAAACTGAAAGCCACAATACATTCCCAGAGGACTTGGTACAGACCCATGGAAGCCCTGTGTTTGCTGAAAAGCTCTCTCTGAGTTCATGTGAGCTTTGCCAGTTGATTTAAAAGACCTTATTATCCTTGTGTTTTCCATTCTCTCGGTCTCTGACACTCTGCCTCCTCTTCTGTAGGGTTTTATGAGCTTTGAGAAAAGTGTTCGGAAGGAGACATCTCATTTAGAGCTTCATGTTTCAAGCTCTCTCTCTCTCTCTCTCTCTCTCTCTCTCTCTCTCTCTCTCTCTCTCTCTCTCTCTCTCTCTCCTCTCTCCTTCTCCTCCTTCTCCTCCTCCTCTTCCTCCCCTTCCTCCTCCTCCTCCTCCTCCCCTTCCTCCTCCTCTTCTTCCTCTTCCTCCTGAGGAAGCTTCTCTGATTGTGGTTGAGTTAGGTACAGATCTAAGAGTGTAGCAGAATGTCATTTGATTCATTCGTTTACATGGTTTTGATCACCCAAGCAGTGTTGAGTAGTTGTTCTATGTTGTGCAGTGGAACTTAAGTCAAACAAAACATTGATTACATTGCTTACTTTCACAAATTTGTACTACCATCACCTTAATTGTCCTAATTTTTGCGGCTATGACAGTATTGTAGGTTGATATTCACTCTTTTTGGTAGCCTGCAGATTATCTTCCTGTAACACAGGCATTAAATCATAAGGGTGAAAGTTCTGTATAGATATCTGTTCAATCTCTGTATATCCAATGAATTCTATGGGTGTTGTCCTCAGCGATGGGACTTGCTGTCAGTTTGTGATTGGCCACTATAGTCTTGTCAGCAGCTTCTGCTGTGTAGGGATTTCCATGGGACTTCTCTGGTCAACAACTTAAAGTATGTAACTTATTCCTGGTACTGGAGAGTCATATGGTAACAGCCAATGGGCAATTGGGACTGTTTCCGCCATTATTCACAGACTTCATTAAGATCACCATTAGATAGTTTAAGAAGTTTTTACTGCACTAGTCTTTCATGATACCGCTTAGATGCCTCACAGTTGTAGCAGCATTTCCTCTCTCAAGCCCATTTGACTTCTGTTTCCCCACTTCATCTTTCTATTCTCATCCGCATGCTTGTAGTCCACTCATGGAATCTATTTCCTCCTCCCAGGGAGATCCATATGGTGGATGATGTTTTTAATGTGTTCTGTGATTAGAGCTGCAAGGATTTTTGCAATTATGTTCTTAGAGAAATTTGGTCTGTAAATCTCTTTCTTTGTTGAGACTTCACATTGAGTACTAGGGTAACTATGGCTTCAAAATAAACTGGGCGATATTTCTTCTGTTTCTGTTTTGTGGAAAGATTTAAGGAAGTTTGGCATCAATTTTTCATTGAATGATGATAGAATTCTGTACTAAATTATCTGGCTCTGGGCAGTTTTGCTTATTAGACTTTTAATTGTTCTTTCTGTTTCATTTATCTAGTCTTGATTCAGCTTTGGTAAGTTGTATGTAACAAGAAAAATATCTATTTTTTAAAAGATCGTCACCCCAAGATACTGTATCCTTATGATTTTCTGGATTTCTTCTGTGTCTTTTGTTTTGAAGCCATGTTTTTCTCTAAGTTTGTTAATTTGAATATTCTCTTTGCCTTTTAATTAATTTAAAATTAATTTTTTCAATCTTATTTTTTGGGCAAAGAACTAACCCTTTGTTTCATTGATACTTTTTGTGTTCTGTTGATTGTTGTTATAATAATGGTTTCACCCCTGATTTGACTTTTTCTGCCATCTACTCCTTTTGTGAATTGTTTCTTCTTTTTGTTTGAGCACAGTTGTTCTCAAGCTTCCTCATGCTGCAACCCTTTTATACAGTTCTTCATCTTGTGGTAACTGGCAACCAAAACTTATCTTTGTTGGTATTTTATAAGTATAATTTTACTATTTTTTTTGAATAATCGTGTAAATACACTTGGAGATAAAAGATTTTTCAAGGAGGTCCTAACTCACAAGTTACAAACGTCTGTTCTAGGATAGTTCAGGTATGGTGTTACACTCCTAGTATAATCTACTTTCAAATTTATTATGTGAGCACTTAATGCTATGACTTACTTCTTTTTTTCCCCATTTTTATTAAATTGGGTATTTCTTATTTACATTTTGATTGTTATTCCCTTTCCCGGTTTCCAGGCCAACATCCCCCAAAACCTCCCCCTCTCCTTCTATATGGGTGTTCCCTTCCCCATCCTCCCCCCATTACCGCCCTCCCCCCAACAATCACGTTCACTGGGGGTTTATGACTTACTTCTTTAAGCCACCTACATTGTGATCCATAATTTTGGCATGTTGTTTATTTTCATTTCAGTTCTAGAAAATCTTTAATTTTTTTTAATTTCTACTTTGACCCACTTTTTCTTCCAATATTGAGTTGTTTAACTTCTATGAGTTTGTAAATCTCTCTTTGATTCTATTTTTCTGAATATCTAATTGAACTCTGTGGTTGTCTGACAGTGTAAAGAGTGTTATTTCAATTTTCTTGCATCTATTGAGACTTGCTCTGTGTCTGAGTACGTAGTCAACTTTGAGAAAGTTTCAGTAGGTGCTGAAAAAAATGTATATTCATTGGGATTAGGTAAAATGTTCTGTAAATATCTCTTAGGTCCACTGGGCTTAGAACTAGAGTTAGCTTCAACATTTCTCTACTCAAATTTTGTTTGAATGATCTGACTATTGATCAGAGTTGGACACTGAAGTCTCCTACTACCCATATGTGCAGGTCAATATGTGATGTAATCTGTATTACTATTAAAAAAAAAAACCTTGGATGCCTTAGTGTTTGGTGCATAGATATTAAGAGTATCAATGTCTCCGTGAATTTTTCCTATGATGAGTATGAAGTGTTCTTCCAATTCCCTTCTGATTAATTTTGGTATGAGGTATATTTTGTGAGGTATTAAAGTGTCTACCCAGCTTGGTTCTTAGTTCCATTTTCTGGAGTATCTTTTTACCCAAAGATGATGCCTATATTTGACAGTAATGTGTTTTATACATGCAGTACAAAGATAGATCATTATTTAATCAGTTTCTTTTTATTGGTTAGTTGGTACCACTGGTATTGAGAAATATCAGTGAGCCCTGTTTGTTGATACCTGTAATTTGTTATTGTGGCATGTTTGTTTGTGTGTGTGCATGTCTGAGTGTGTGCGTGTGTGTGTGTGTGTATGTGTGTGTGTGTGTGTGTGTGTGTGTGTGTGTGTGTTTCTCATTTTCTTCTTTTTATTGGCTGGTCTGGGATTATTTCTTGTGGTTTGTTTGTTGCTGTTTTGGTTTGGTTTGGTTTGGTTTGGTTATGGTTTTTGGTATTTTTGTCCCTCTATACGGCTCAATTTGTCAATCGCTACTACTTTAATTTGGTTTTACTATGAAATGTCTTATTTTCTCCATTTATTGGGATTGAAAGTCTTTCTAGGTATAGCAGTATGGACTCACATCAGTGGTTCTCAGAGGCTGTGGAACATCTGTCCACTCACTAATGGCTTTTAGAGTCTCCATTGAGAATAATTCTCAGGTATTAATAGGTTTGTCTCTATATGTTACTTGATCTTTTCTCTTGAAGATTTTAGTATTCTTTCTTTGGTTTTTATATTTAGTATTTTGATTATTATGTACCAAGGGGAATTTCTTCTCTGGCCCAGTCTATTCGTTCTTCTTTAGCTTCTCCTACCTTGATTGATACTGTCTTCTTTATGTTAAGGAAATTTTCTTCTATGATTTGTTTTAAAACTTTGCCATGTATTGCCTGATAAAAAATTCTACCTCTATTTTGATTACTCTTAGATTTTTGTATTTCACTGGTGTCCCAGATTTTTTTTAAATTTCATGCCAACATATGTTGTGTGTGTGTGTCTGAGGTGTTCTCTTCCATCTCTTGTATTTTGTTGATAAAGCTTGCCTTGGAGGTTCTTGTTTGTGTCCTTAAATTTTCCAGTTTTAGATTTCCCTTCATTTCTGAGGTATCATTATTATTATTATTATTAACTATTATTTCAGGTCTTGAACTTTTATTCATTTTCTTCCACTCTTTTGTTTATACTTTCATAGATTTCTTTAAAGGATTTATTTATTTCCTCTTTAAGGACCTCTATTATATTCATAAAGATCACTGTAAGGTTTTGGTTTTGTGTTTTGCAATTTTCAGAGCCTACTATGGAAGCATTCCTTGCCTCTAATGGAAACACATCTGTGCTGTTTTATTGACTGTGTTTTTAAACTGTTGTCTATCCATCTTTGTTTGGGAAGATTGTAATTCTAGGTGCTGGTGTCTGCACTTGTCTTTGTTGAGTGAACATTTTGTTTCTTGGTTTCTGTTACTTTCTTTGGTTCTTTGGAGAATGGTAGCTCTGTGTTGTCTGATAGGAAATGTTTCTATGATCCTGCTAAATGTGGCCATTGGGTTTTTCAATTAAATGTGTTTGTAGTTATCACCACTGACATTTAGCAACTGGGATAGTCTAGACGATTAGCTGAGAGGGTTCACAGGAGGGAAGAAAGCAGTGTTCCTCCAAGATTTGCCTAGTCCCCTAAGAATTCAAGCAGAGTGAGGAAAGGTGGGTCACAGCAGGTAGCCAAATATAGAACGTAGAATGAAATTGAGGGGTTGAATATTGAGGAGAGGAGAGAGAGTGAAGATTTAAGCTTGCCTATCTGCCTTGTGGGGCTACTTTTTTCTCTGGCACTCTTGTCTGGTGGGTTCCTGTGAGTGCATGCCTGTCAGAGTTCGATGATGGGATAAAGATACCCTCCAGTGTATAGTCCACTGGAAATGCACACAAGGAAGGAGAAGTCCCAGAAGGTAGTTTGAAACAGGCATGGGGCTGTGAATGGGGATGGGATTGGAAGACAGGAAACAAGGTAAAACTCTGAATGTATTGCTCCATCAGTAGTAGCTGTCAGATTTCCATGGAATGTGAATATTCTTTGTTGAATTACTAGAGGTTGAAGCTTATATTAAAGTAAGTTGATAAAGAGTTCCGGAGACTGATTTTTTTAAATTTAATTAAACTGTTTTGTACTCTAGTAAATTTTCACTGTAAACTTCTTGAGAACTTATCTTTTATTTTGTGTCCATCTATCATCTATCATTTCCTTCCCTCTCTTTATCCCTTTTTTCCCTTTTCTCTTTCCCTTTCATGTAAAGAGTTTTCAATTCAAATTTAGGACAGATTGCAATTGCTGGTAATTGTGTCTGGGAAGGAAAATGGACTTGGATTTAGTGGTAGACAGGAACAGAAGACATGACTCTAGTCTGAACTGCTGTCTCAGATCTGCCTTTTACCTGAGAAGCAATGTAAGCACCACTGAAGATAAGAGAAATGATGAGAACATGTATTGCTTATGTAGGATACCTTTAAAGGTTTTTTTTTTGTACTTTTACAGAATTGAAACTTCAAGGGGAGTTTCTTTAAAACAGACGGTCATAGCTGAGAAGACACTGTCTAGAGCGAGAACATCATACCCGACTTAAATTTCCTCATGAAGTCACATTTTCACTGGAATAAGTGATAGATAACATGTAATTTACAGAGATGATTATGATTGGCAGACAAAACATGTTTACACACACAAACGGGTGGATTTATTCATGCACATAGTACTATTTCTTTGTTATTAACAGGTAATCAGCTCTGTTCTGTCCCAATGAAAATACTGGTTTAAAAATGCTTATTTACTTATTTATTTACACCAATGAAATAACTTAGATATTCTAATATACAAGTGTATGCTTTGATATTTAAATATCTTTCTATTGTTTTAAAACAATGGGCATATCTAGTTCGTGTTATTGGGGTTTATAAAATGTTATTTTCAAAGACAAAAAGCAGAAAATGAACCAAATTTCAAAATGTTTAAAATGTAATATTAAATGTGAATTTAGCCCTTTATATTCAGAAAAATAAATGTATGTTTAGTCTTTGGTTAGAATTTGAAATATTTTTGATACAGGCCAATAGGCATACTTTTACCATTTTAATATTTCTTTCATAGTTGCCTTTATTTTTTGTTGCTGGGAGAAAAACCTCACGGCCATAAACAACTACAGAGAAAAGGGTTTATTTCAGTATTCAAACTGTAGTTGAATCATTGAAGGAAGTTTGGGAAGGAAATCAACACAGGAACCTACAGACAGGAACTGAAGACCAGACAAAGCAGGCATAAGGCTCCCTGCCTTGCTACCCACAGCTTGATCAGTCTGTTTATACAACCCAGGACCAACTGCCTGGTTAGGCTCTCCCACACCAAGCTTTAACCAAGAAAATGTCCTATAGACTTGACTGCAGGTTATTTTAATGGAAGCATTGTCTTAGTTAAGATTCCTTTTTCCCAGATGGCACTAGATTATGTGAAGTTGGCAAAAACTAACCAGCACAAAGAGGTCTTAGTATTAAACCTGAGCTACCCTGAAACTCCAGTAGGTAGACAAGTCTAGCCTCAAACTTTGAGTAATCCTCCTGAGTTTTTCTCTCAATTTTTAAGATTATAAGAATGCACCACCACATCTGGTTCTGCATACGTTTTTGATAACTTGATCATTACTATTATTATTTACTAAATGGCCTTTGTATGCTTGCTGAATTGTAGATCTCAGACATTGCACAGTTGAAGTAATGACTCAAAATGAGAGGGCTATGTAGGGAGAAAAGTAGCAGCACAGACGCCAAAACAAATAATGTTATCATAATTAAAATATACTTTTAAAAGTGAGTCTACTGTTTCTGCTTCTTTTTACTGCTTCAAAAGTATCTTTCAGCAGTCAGCTCTTTCTTTGAATATTCCCAAGCTAATACCTTAGACTGAATACCTCTCATGTCTGTTATAGATACTACCATCAGTTATGATTTGTTCTAGTCATATGTGATATATATATATATATATTATTGTATATAATCTCTTCCTTTAGGAAAGATTAAACCCAGTCATCTTAACTAGTTGGTGTTTATATCTGTGCCTGAAACAGATGCAATAAACTATAAATGTTATCAAAAGAGTCATACAAATCTTTTAGGGTTTGGGCTTTTTACACATATCTTCATGTGTAAAATAAATGATGGGAAAAAGAAATCCCTTGGTCCTTTAGCTGAACTCAGTCCTCTTTGAAGGGCAAAGTAGAGAAGGAGAAATTATATGTCATGGAGTGATCTTACTTTCATCCTTTCTGTATTAGACCTCTTGGAAATCTGTATTAGTATATTTTGTTCTCTTTCTACCTAGTTGTGAAATTTTGCCTCAAAAATTAGTTTCCTGGATAAAATTCTCCATTGAAGGCATGGATTCTTTTGACAGACACCCCTTATGAACTTGACAAGTTTAATGTCAAAAGTTTTACTGAGGAATTTACACTGGTCAAGTTACTCTTTAGACAAGTCCATTTTGGAAAGAATAAAATTATTAGAAACAAAAAAGATCTGTTGATAATGGTCAGAGATAGCAATAAACTTAAATAAATAATTTGACATTGAGAACTTCACAATACTCCATCTTGCTTCAATAAATTCAAAAAAAGATTATTAGATGATTGGCGTTTTCATAAAGAACATGCTTTAAAGTTCTCTTCTTGTAATAGTGAATGAGTTTTCTTGCCTTCAAAGATTTATCTCCTTAGATTTAGCAAGGATAAAGAATGGAATACTATGTTACTATATAGTATTAGATATTTAGATTTTGGATTCTGTTATAAATGCAGAAAAATCTCTAGGTATAAACTGCAAAACTCTTATCATTAATAATAGAGATAAATTAAGTTGCTAAGGCTGGAAAATGGACACAAAATGGTAAGATCTAATTATTTCCATCTGTTTCATGTTCATTATTTTTTTCCTCATTACCCAAGGAAACTTTGGCATTTCACACACTGCTTAAATGAATTATATTTATTGTTTCCTCAATAATTAGTTTGGTTTTGATTTAACTTGTACTAGGGACATTGGGGGTGGTCTTAATTCTCACATACGCACATATATGTTCTTTGAGATGTCTGAACCTTGCTGTCCTTTAATTTTCTAAGGTTCAGACTAACTCATGAAATCGTGAGATTAATTATTCCTTGTATGGCAAACTAAAGACACCTATACCCTTTTGCCACAACACTCCCTGAGGGTCATTTAAATGCGTTAATCATTCTGCCTGAAACTAGATTTATAGTTTAGGGTGCATGATGGCAGGATGACAGACAAGGCATTTTGTGTTTCAAGACATCTTTTATGGTTAAGATTTAAATTAAGTAAGAAAAAATAAATTCGCTATCTTCTCTGGGAGAATTTAAAATTATATGACACTATAACCTACAATTTATAAAAATTGTTTAGATAAATTAAAATCCATTAGAACTCGTTTTGTCTATTTTCATTATTACAAAAACACAAACCAGATAACTGATTAAAATAACTTCTTCAATGAAAATATTTGCTGCATTTTCGTAACCAAGACTATTTAATATTGCAAAGTTCATTAAGAACATTATGGCAGCTAATAACGTAATTGTGTCTTTAATTATTAATTCATGCATTTCATTATACATATAATTAAACCTTTTTACTACAGTTAATGACTACACACTCACTCTTACAACTTCTTATTGCTATTACTATGACCTACTCTTGAGAGGAGCATACAGTCTGTGACTAAAATTAAGATCCAAAATGTACATTTAACTAAAAGTTTGTCACTAAAACAAATTCTTCTTTTTTTTTCTTTTTTTTTGGAGCTGGGGACCGAACCCAGGGCCTTGCGCTTGCTAGGCAAGCACTCTACCACTGAGCTAAATCCCAAACCCTAAAACAAATTCTTAATGTATACGATGCTCATATGTTTATTTATAATGTGTTTTAAATATTCTGTGTAAATTTTAATAACTTTCAAAAATATTGAGCAAATTCGATGCAAATATATAATTAATATTTCCATGACAGTCACATTTCAGGATTTATGGCTGATCTGATTTACATCTGAACACATTTGTACATTTATCTTTTTTTAATATTTATTTATTTATTTTTTTGTGTGAGTACACTATAGCTGTCTTCAGACACACCAGAAGAGGGCATCAGATCTCATTACAGATGGTTGTGAGCCACCATGTGGTTGCTGGGATTTGAGCTCAGGACCTCAGGAAGAGCAGTCAGTGCTCTTAACCGCTGAGCCATCTCTCCAGCCCCCGCTCATTTATCTTCTGACATAAATGATCATATATAAAACATCTGAACTAATCTTCAGCAAAATGTAGATTATTATCCATACATCTGAATTTGTTGCCTGGTGGATGGGAAGGACATGGGTCATTAAGCTATGAGGATCCCCTTTACTACGTATTTGAGGTAAGGAGGATGAAGAAAAGCGTAAGACGACTCTCTTACTTACTTTTCTATTGTTATGATCATGTCCAAGGCAACTTAGAGAAGAAAGGGTTTATGTTGTATTTACAGTTCCATAGCGTGAGAATCCTTCATGTAGAAGCAGAGGGAGCATGGCGGCTTGAGCTGGAAGCTGAGTGACGAGTGGTCATAGCTGGAATCTCCAACAGGAGGCAGAATAGCAAACTTGGAATAGCATGTGACTTTCGCAATTTCAAATCCCGACCCAGTAATGTAATTCCAGCAGCGAGGCTGTATCTACAGTGCCTACAGTGGCTGTCTACAGTGCTTACAGTGTCGCCACCTGTTGCAAATCAAATAGTCAAATGTCCAAGACTATGGGGGACATCTCATTCACACTATTATAATCCCTGAGACACAGCTATGGCAGAATGTGTGCCTGAAAGTTGTATATGGCAAATTCATCCAAACAGCAGTGAGTTCGTACGTAGCTGGATGTGGTATGGGTCTACAGTTTGCTTTGTCTTTAAGTAGAGAGACAAGATTGGTAACTGAAATTATTATTCATGCCTGGATCTTTGAAATAGTCTGAGTAGCTACTGGACCCACTCAACCAATCAAATAATGGGTTTAATAAAGGGAGCTTTCTTCAAGCAATCAGATGTCAGTCACATCTCTGTGAGGAACATGGATTCCTGATGCATATAAGTTTATCAGTGTCACATCTGCCTCAACTGAATGGTTCCATTTTCAAATGAAATCTACCCTCCTGTTCCCTTCCTAGTCTGACTGTGTCTTGCCAACATAGTTCAATGGTTTTGTTATAAGCACTGAGACTCAATCTGCTGAGTTGCGAAGGCCAGTGAAAGGCATTTCACATGGCTAATTATTCCGAAGTTGTTGCTTCCAGAGCTTCTTTATGTGGACAATTTCTTGTTAAACCAATAATTTTTAAGGAAATTTTCGAGCAATTTACAAATTCTTAGAGATCCATTTATCCTAAATAAAGAAATATTATCTACTTCACATAAGATAAAGATTACATGAGATAAAAATCACTATACCATTCCACATTGGTTCTGAGTAGGCAATGAAGAAATGACAAGCGTCTCAGTCTTTTCAACTCAACATAGAACATTTTTCCTAGCAGTCTGGTGAATATAGATTTCACTTGATCATAGCCATACCTAGAATAAGAACATGGAACCCATCCCAAAATGAGTATAGGGAAACAAAATCACTTGTCTTGCAAGCCCATCCATCTCTCCTTCCTCACTGCTTCCTGCTAACTTCATTTTCTTCTCAGTTTGGCCCCTGTTCTGACTCTGACCTCTCTCCTTTTTCAATGGCCCTGCTACCTTGCTCATGGCTTTCTTGTTTCCCCAGTTCCTTACCCAGTCCATTTCTTCACTTAGACACAAACATCTTTTCTGTGAAGTCACAAATGACACTTTCAGAAGAATCATGTTGCCTACTCTTAGCCTCACTTATACTTTGTACACATTTCATTTTTCCCCCACCTTTATTAAATTGGGTATTTCTTATTTACATTTAAAATGATATTCCCTTTCCCGGTTTCCAGGCCAACATTCCCCTACCCCTCCCCCTCCCCTTCTACATGGATGTTCCCCTCCCCATCCTCCTCCTATTACCACCCCCCCCCCAAGAATCCCGTTCACTGGGGGATTAGTCTTGGCAGGACCAAGGGCTTCCCCTTCCACTGGTGCTCTTACTAGGCTATTCATGGCTACCTATGAGGTTGGAGTCCAGGGTCAGTCTATATATAGTCTTTGGGTAGTGGCTTAGTCCTCAGAAGCTCTGGTTGGTTGGCATTGTTGTTCATATGGGGTCTCAAGCCCCTTCAAGCTCTTCCAGTCCTTTCTAAGATTCCTTCAACGGGGTCCTGTTCTCAGTTCAGTGGATTGCTGCTGGCATTCGCCTATGTATTTGCTGTATTCTGGGTGTGTCTCTCAGGAGAGATCTACATCTGGTTCCTGTCGGCCTGCACTTCTTTGCTTCATCCGTCTTACCTAGTTTGGTGGCTGTATAAATATGGGCCACATGTGGGGCAGGCTCTGAATGGGTGTTCCTTCAGCCTCTGTTCTAAACTTTGCCTCCCTATGCCCTCCTAAGGGTATTCTTGTTCCCCTTTTAAAGAAGGAGTGAAGCATCCACATTTTGGTCATCCTTCTTGAGTTTCATGTGCTCTGTGCATCTAGGGCAATTTGAGCAATTGGGCTAATATCTGGTTATCAATGAGTGCAACACATTTCTTTATGAATTTTTGGTATGATTATTATATGACTCTTCTGCAAATGAAAAAAATCAAATTTTTACCTGCCCTTTATGCTTTCATTCTCAAAGATATGAGCATCTTTCTTTGTGCTAAGGAAAGCCAACATAAATACTACAGCTTTTTGGAAATTACATATTAAGAACATGCACATTAAATACTGAATATCTTTGTATTCCCTTCCACTGTGTTTCAACAGTAACAATGCTCTAGGCTGGTGATCCTGTTCTTGACTGCAAGGATGTTTTCCTACCTGTCGTTTCATAAGTTCATCTAAATTTCAATTTCAATTCTGAGTCATGAGTTTACAATAACAAGAATTGGAACATAAAAATGATAAATACGGTCTTTTGCATCTTTAATGCAGTAATTAGGTTAATGAAAAAATGTTCTTCTTTAATTATGATTTGGTTATTACCATGGCCTCCTGGTAGCTGAACAGCTGTTTCATAGACTAAATGCCATCTATAAATCCTTTGAGGACCCGGTCTCGTACTGGGCCAAAGTCAAATGCTGCTATTAGGTACTGACAAGTAATATAGTACATTTCTTTAAACTGTAAAGAGATTAGTTTGATGAATTAAGTATTTTGAAGAGTGATGTTATCTCCATCTACATGTTTTCCTTTCTTATGGTTTTCTTGGAGTTGATCCCACATCATTATATGTGACTTGCTTTCAGGAAACCTACACGCAAGTCTCCAAATTTCATCAAAAAAGTTAAAAAAGATTCTCTTTCAAAAGCATACATTACAGGATAGTACAATTCATACAATTTATAATTCTAAAATTATATACTTATTTATGTATTTGCCTGTGAGTGTCTGGGTGTGTATTTGCCTGTGTAAGATAATGTGTGTTTGAGCATATGTGCTATATGCAAAGGAGTGTGTCAGATTTCTTGTGTTGTAGTTACACGTGTTTGTAAGAGGGCAGGAGTGTTTGGTGAGCTCTGGTTCTCTGTCACGCCTCAGTACGGTAGGAGCTCTTAATCAGCTAGCTGTCTCTCCAGCCCCCAATTCATGCCTATACTACTAAGAAAGAATGGGAGAACTTGTTTGGAGAACAACACAAAGAGTCTTTTGTTAAGCACCACTCATGGGAGCAAAATGAAAATAGGAAAACAGCACCCTGCTTACATTACAACTTTCAGTGAGCTATAGGCTGCCCTCAGCTGTTCGGTACAGAAGCCATAGGCAGGGATTGTTAAAGAAAGCTTCTCATTCATGGCTACATCCAGTGAAAAGATTTGTTTGGAGTAAATACACTGATCCTTATAATTGCTATAAATCTAGACAGACAAATAGAATACACTTGTTTTGGATGTAGCACATAACAGTAGAAGTCACAAATTCAAAATCGCATGCAAAACAGTAGCTATCTGCCTAGGTCTGAAAGAAGAGAAGGGGAGATAGAAGCATTGGATGTGTGGAGCTTACACAGGGGACGGATCGGGAATCCAGTACCCATATCACCAGCATAGCACGGCTCTGTGCCTCCAATATAAAGTGAGAGCCATATTTATCCTCTCAGCACAAAAAAAAAAGGTGGTGAATATTGAAATATAAAGTATGGAAGTTAAAATAAGTTTATATAGGGTTTTTAATTTTATTTACATATATATTTAAGGGATACAAGAAACAGCATTTGAAAGGCTAAAGTTTACTCATTGTGTAATTCTTTAATATTCTTAATGGTGAAAACAAGCTTTTATGTGCAGTCCCAGTGTCTAAGCTGGATAAACTCAACACATCCCAAATGGATCCAACAAAGGCAAATCTAGAGTTTAACTTCCCTGGGCTTCTCCCAGCCTGTCCTAGGATGTTAAAGAGTCTTAACTTAATCATTTGATTCCATAAAAAAATAACTTACTGAAGGAGATCCAAGCCAGTACTAGCATTCTGCAGGCAAGGTGTTGAAATCCAGAAAGTATAACCAACCAATCAAAGGTGACATGGGGACAGAGTAAGTCTTTGCCTTCACTGTCAGTTCCTGTGTGTCGCATTGTACTTGTGTGATGTCTTAGAACAACCAAGTCTGCTTAGCACATTCTTGTGTTTTGTTGGTACACCAGGAGGTTATGGCATCATATGAAGGAGCGACGCAACATGTAGGTCAACATACAATACATGCACAATCAACACTGGATCTGCAGCCAGATAGAGGAGATCGGTTCCTCATCCCTACACAACTATTATCCATCTGCTGCACACTAATTGTAAAAACATGCTGCTCCTTCAAGGTCAAGATGATAAAAAGTTCTGTTTCCCCTACAAACTTTTGAGCAGAAAAGAAAATGGATTTAAGTTTTTAACCATTTTCATTGCATAATTCCATACTCTATGGAAAGTTCGATCACTGACTATCTTACACACACACACACACACACACACACACACACACTTTAGCATTAAGGCAAAAAGTAAATAAATTGGCCAGATATCTTAGGTAAGAAATTTTTCTCAAAATATTACATATATAATAATGCATCTTTTCTACATAGCTAAAAACATGTGAGGGTTTCCAGTTAGAAAGCCATTGCTCACATGCCGAGCCTTAGATGCATGAAACTACTTCTCATGATAATAAAGTGAACTGTGAGAAGAATCAATTGTACCATAATGATTTAAAAAGGTATCCAAACATTTAGTAAAACAAAAGCCAAATTAGGAATGTGATTCAAAATTTTACATAAAATTGTTCAAGTGTGCTGAAAAAAAAAAAACTTAGTTCATTTTTATAATATGGAGGCTTAAGTATGCTAGGTTCATGTCTGCAGGCATAGCAGAGTATCATTAATAGTGTCAGGGGTTCACTCTTTCACATGGGATGGGGCTCAAGTTGGCAGTCAGTCATCGGTTCACTGATCCCTCTTATTATTTATTATTGTTGTTATTATTATTATCATTTAATCCTTTTTACACTTCAGTTGTTATCACCTCCTTTCCCACCCTCTGACTGTTCCTCATCCCATACCTCCTCCCCCATCTCCAAGAGGATGTCCCCACCCCACGCCCATGCTGCCAGACCTCTCCACTCCCTGTGGCCTCAAGTCTCTCCAGGTTCAGGTGCTTCTTCTCTCACTGAGGCCAGACCAGGAAGTCCTCAATTGGTGTATGCTACCTGGTTAGTGGCTCAGTGGGCAGGGGTTCAGGTTAGTTAAGACTGCTGGTCTTCCTATGAGGTTGCCCTCCTCCTCAGTTTCTTCCAGCCTTTTCCTCATTCAACCACATAGTTCCTGGCTTCTTTTCATTGGTTGGGTGTTGAATATCTGTATCTGACTCAGCTGTTTGTTGGGCCTCTTGGAGATTCTATTCCTTCTTTATCCCTGCACATCTTAGAAGGCAAGACAAATTTGGGGTTGAAGGTTTTGTGAGTGGAATGATGTGCCCCTCCATCCTCTGGTAAGTCCTGCCTGGCAACAGGAGGTAGGGTCACCCCCATAGGCTCCCTGTATCCTCCCTGTCCTAAGCCTCCATCTAATCACTAGACATGCCCCCGCCCAATCATTTACATTCTCTCTCTCTCTCTCTCTCTCTCTCTCTCTCTCTCTCTCTCTCTCCTGTGCCTCTCCCCCCATACCTGATCTCCATTCCCTGCTGCTGGAGTACATGAAGGGGCTGGTCCTACAGATCCAAAATTACAGGATCTCCATGACCCAAGACAACAACAGGACATATGGGAGGAGTGTCGCGCGCCCAATGTCCCGCCAGCAAGAACGACGCGCGGCAACAGGATTCTTCTGCGAGCAAGCCTTTACTGTGTTACAGCTCTTCTTAGTGTTACAGCTCTTCTCAGTGTTACAGCTCTCTTGAACAGGGACTCCGAGCAGCAAATCGCTCGGCTTATATAGACAACAGTATGCTAATTATCTCTCAGGGATTGGTGGGGCTTGGATCACCCCACTACTTGTCCTCCAGGGATTAGCGGAGAATGAATAACCTCATTAGCATATTAACGGTCAACTAACACCTGGTGCATAAACCGCACATGTGCAGTACCGCTGTTCACCACTAGAGGGAGCCCTAGCAAGGGGACAAGCCTGCACATGCGCAGTAAGTCGTTTATATCCAGACAAGGCTGGATGTCGGCGCCATCTTTGTTTCGCCGCACTGCTCTCTACAGAGGAGTCCCAGTGAGGATCCAGTATTGATTGTGTAGGAGAAGCCAAAGACCTGGTACCAGGTCAATGACTCATTGCAATAAACATTTCCCAAAGAAGTATGGACAAAAGACTATGCAGTGGGACACACTGTGACACACAATAGTTTCCACAACCAGATTTACCTTTCTGTTGTGAGGAGGTTGCAAAGAGGGAAGATGAGAATAAGTGGAAGGGATATGAGCAGGATTGGAGTGTAGGCTGTTAAATTCACAAATAACTAATAAAATTTTTAAAATAAAAATTTACTTACTCTCATGGGGTAATGTACCCATTGCTACTTCTTATCCTTTGTGCTATTGTTTGGAATATAGTTTTTATTTTTTATATTCTATAAATGTACTTGTATGTAAGTGCAAAACACATTGCAAACTAAAAACAGTGGTTATCCTCATTTTGATAATTTCAAAAGACATCTACGGTCTTATCCATGGTCCATTTCTGCTTGGTATTATTGTTTCTTCCTAAAAAGCATAGTTTAAATTTTGTTATGGAGTTACTCTTGAGTTTCATTTAAGTGGAACAGATTGTGTTTTTTCCTTCATTTTTAACTACGCCTTCCATAATCATAGACTTCTTGGTTCACAAGACATAACTGTTTTTAACTCTTTGATAATGTCACCGCCATTGACAGGCATGGTTTCTGAGATCTTGTGTAATTATTGCCATTTAATGTTATTCAGTAATTCATGGTGCACCCAATCCACAGTCTACCACTATAGACTATGAGAGTTTGATTGTATCTGCTAGAGAGTGCAGCTCAGTCATAAGTGCTTTCCCAGCATGCATATAGGCTCAGTCCCTGGTAGTAGGCAATTTCCCGCTACAACCACCAAGTCAAGGGAAGGTTGAAAAGCTTTTTTTTCCTTATTCTAAGCAAAGTAGAGAAATAACATTAAATGAGGGGCATGTGAAGTTTTTTATCAAAAGGAAAATACCAAAGTATTAGAAAGTATCAATAAGGAATAAAAATTTGTGATAACATAAATAAAAAAGAAAGTTCTGTACATTTAAATTTTCAATAAGTTAAAGGCAAAAGCACATATTTTATGATTTTACTTGATATTTCTCGTGTATATGAAAATCATTATGCTTCCTGCTTTTATTTTATTGAAATTATGTTATTTATCACACATTGACTGTTCTATGTTCTCCCTTGCATTAGAGTGATGGTTATTGGGCATGCAGAGTTTACATACAATTTGCATATTTACTTTAACAAGATTAGATTTTCCTGCATATTATTAGATATCACTTGAAACATTTATATGAATAAGTGCTTTCTAATCCCTATCTACAGATGCCAAATTATATAAAAGATTAGATATTTGGGTTGGATTTCTCTTCCATATTTTTAGACATGAATAAAAATTGCCTCAAAGCCCTTTAGAAGATAGCGTGACAGATGAGTCACACGTCTCTGAGTGTGTCACTTCTGCTAACAAGTGTGAGATGTTGGTCAGTCTCACTTCAGTCTCTTCCTCAGTGACGATGGAGGTGTCCTCTTACATGTGATTATACACGTTAAATATACATTGCCTGACACAGGGTTAGGAATTAACAAATCATGCTCTTTGTTCCACTTTTGGGTTCTTGGTGTGCACGCATGTGTGCAACTTTGTATTATTTTGAGTATTACGTACATATTTATATGGTGATGTTAAGTTTTCAATGTCATTATTATAATTATCAGCTGTAAATGATTTCCCTTTCCTTTGGTGTCAGTGTATTTGACCTTAAGCTCAGTTAATTTTCTTTGAAAGTGCTTGCTGATGACTTTTCGTGTTGATTTTTAGTTTCAGAATACTTTAAAGTATTGCACAAAATATCATGTCTTGATTATCAAGTTTTCTGGTGACTCCTTAAACTTACACACAAAGCAAATGTCACTTGCTTCAGCCTTTCTTCAGGTCTGGCCCGCTGTGCAGCTCTGCTTGGTGAATCTACACACATACAGACACACACACACACTTCCAGCCAAGGATTACTTTGATGCTTGCTAACTTGCTTCTCGTATCATGATTCCATTCTTCATGCCCTCAGGTCGTAATTCCATTCTCCATGCCCTTGGGATAGAAACCTCAGTGGTATCTCTCTTTGATCATTTCAGTTCCACATCTTTACTTATAATTCAAATATAATGTGAACCAAGGAAGTTAAGTTCTCCAAAATATATGCCACATCTGCTTTTTAAAATTGTTGTGGGATCAGGCAATGGCACTGGGAGAGCAGGTCCTCAACACCTCACCTGTGCAGAACAGTAGAGCTGGCTTTGCCCTTGCCTGGGCAAAAGTGGAGAGCTGGCCCTGGTGACATGGGTGGAGGAGAGCTGGTGCACTGACCAACTCAGCTACTACCCAGGCCCACCCCAACATCTACCCAATCTATGAACTGCTGGAATGCTTGATGAGGCCTGTACTGCAGATTCAAAGCTGCAGGATCTCTATGACATTGGGCAGAAAGGATATAAATATGGCATTAATTCATAACATCACCAAGATTTCTTGAATAACCGCATGAATAAATCTTTTTAGATTTACACCTTTTATTGGAGCAGGGCTGGGGAACTGGCCTTGAAGAACGAGTGAGGAGAGCTGGTCCTGATAATACAGATGGTGCTACCCTTCACCTGGGCAACATGGGAAAGCTGGCCCGCACGGGGTGAGTGAGGAGGAACTGGTGGGCTGACCAATTCAACTACTCCCAGGTCTAAGTACAGGACTTTGAGTTGGCCCACCTAACATCTACTCCATCTATGAACTGCTACAGCACATAAAGGAGCCAGTAGTATAGAATCAACGTTACTGGATCCATATGACACAAGGTAACAACAGGGATTCCTAGAGGAGTTCCAGTAAAGAGACCCAATATTGGTGTAGCCAAAACCGAAGGCCTTGAAACCAGATCAATGACTCATTGCAATGAACATTTGCAAGTAAAGCTGTTTGGGTAAAGGGGTATACTGTGGGACACACTGTGACACACTACAATTTTCTTGGCAAGATGTGTTTTTATTTGTTTGTTTGTGGAGGGAGGAGGTTGCAACGGTGGAGGGGTTAGATATGGAGGGACAGGGAGGTGAATGGGATTGGGGCACATGGTGTGAACAAAGAATCAATAAAATGTTCAAAAAGAAAAAGAGTAGTTTTGTTATGCATTTTGTTTTAGATATTTGTGTGTGTGTGTGTGTGTGTGTGTGTGTGTGTGTGTGTGTGTGTGTGATTTAAGTGCTCACAGAATCAAAGACGAGGTCGTCATATTCCCTAGAGCTTGAGTTACAAGTATTTTTAAAGCATGAGTGCTGGGACTCAAACAACAAGAGTGAGACACACTGTTAGCCACTGACTCATCACCTCTCAGCCCTGCAACTACCTTTAAAAACTATTTTTATTTCATAATAACATGTATATAAAACATAAAATGGTATATACTATGGTACCATGTGTGTTTTGATAATATGTTTATTGTATAATGTTTCAGTCACTTAAATCTACCCACCTACTCAAATATTCATTACTTTTTTACCTTAAGAAGTTTCAAAAATCCACGATTCTATATTTTTGAAATGTACCCAACATTATTTTTATTTATAGTTGTTCACCTTATATGCAACAGCATACCAACACTGTTTCTACCTAATGAACTTAGTCCCCATCCCACTCCCAAACATTCCTCCTCCATCACTGCCTTCCTTCCCCCTCCCCTCCTCTTCTCCTTTTCGAATCTCCCCAACCCAGAATCATGTTTTATCATCATCAAACCCCTAAGCGAATGGTGAACTAAGTGGTCTCCCTTTTAACCTTCGCCCTCCTATTTAAACTGAGTACAGAACTTGTGAGGCTCCACCACCACGTGAAGAACTGTCAGCTGTTAATGGCTGTTGGTGGAGAAATAGTAATTTATTTTCAGAGTTGTAGTGATTCGTAAGTTTTCCACAATCTAGTAACTCCACATCCATGTTCATGCCGGGTACCTTATTGAGTTTAAATACACACACAAATGCACAAACACACACACACACACACGAACATGCACATACACCCATATGTACACATGTACATCCACACGTGCGCACACACACACACACACACACACACACACACACACACACACACACACTTGCATGCCCTTTGAAAGGGAATACATTAGAAAAGAAGTCAAGATCTAGAGGCAATGAGAGAAGGTAATAAGTAGAAGCAGGGAATGAGTTATCATCCAAATAGATTACATACCCCGTAAAACCTGCAAATATGTCATATTCTAGTAGATGAGTTTATGGACAAAAAAATGTTGGAGGGTTTCATAAAATGTAACTCAAATGGTATCTTCTTATGTTCTTGAATAATATAATTTGCCATTATAATTAGGACTCATCTTTACACAGATTCCCTCTTCGATGTGAGAGTTCAAAGGAATAAGCGTGATTATTTTCCCATCACTCTCACTCTCCAGTGATTTCCCACTGTCGTAGACTAAATGTAAAATTGTTTTCCCATGTGGCAGAACATTACTTAACCTGGGATTCACCAGCTACAATCGACAACCTCCCATTTTCCACAGCCCTCGCTTTGGTCTGGCTTCACATATATTTTCTCCCTGTCCTCAGACTGACGCTCCATCAAAGACGGGATTATTTCTGTCACCTAAGCATCAATTATCTATTTATCTACTCCTTTTCTTTCTGCCACACCACACAACAATCTCCATGACAAAGGAGTTGTCTTAGGCAAACATTCCTGGTTCTTTAAGTGCTTTTGTGTACAGAGTTGGAACTCAATCCATTGTTGAACAAATTGATGAACTCACAACTGTGATTATCACTGTAACAGAAATTAGGTATAAAGCTACAGTCAGCCTAGACTTTGTCCCATGGGGAAATGGAAAAGTGGAGTACAAAAGTTTTAATCCAGAGGTTGCTGGTGTTTATTGAAATGGACTTTGATTAATTTCTACAAGCTAGAGCAGGTCAGGATCAAAGCTTCTTGTAGGTTATGTAAACATCAGGAAGCTCTTTGTATCAGCAGGCTTCACTCTTCAAATGCATGGAAGAAAAATGGACCCTCTTCCAGTTTCACTCTTCATGCCCTTCCTTTCAATCAACTAAGATGCATAGAAAATGTGTAGCATCACAGTGATGATAAAGTTTCAAAGGCATTGTAAGCATTTTACAAATAATATTTATGGTTAAATATCTCGTACACCTCATATCTCTATATGCTTTTTTCATAAACAACTTGTTAGAAATATAAAATATGCTTCTTATATATCTTTATAAGCTAATCACAACTTTTACATGCAGAATACTGACTTACAATTGTAGGAAAATTGTAGTTGCAGAAAGTTGTTATTAAAGACAACTGCATCAGAGAAAGGACTGAAAGAGCTGAAGGGGTTTGAGACCCCATATGAACAACCAACCAGAGCTTCCAGGGACTAAGCCACTACCCAAAGACTATACATGGACTGACCCTGGGCTCCAACTGCATAGGTAGCAATGAATAGCCTAGTAAGGGCACCAGTGGAAGGGGAAGCCCTTGATCCTGCCAAGACTGAACTCCCAGTGAACATACTTCTTGGGGGGGAGGGCGGTAATGGGGGTAGGATGGGGAGGGTAACAGCCATAGAGAAGGGGAGGGAGAGGGGTTGGGGGGATGTTGGCCACTGGGAAAGGGAATAACAATTGAAATGTAAATAAGAAATACCCAAGTTAATAAAGATGGAGGGGAAAAAAAAGACAACTGCATAATTAAAGCATTAAATCTGAGCAAGTGATAGGCTATATGAAACTGAAATATTGGACAGCTAGAAGAGCATTATTTGAGGTATGTAACATATAGGAATGAAATAAAAACACTTAAATGACAGTTAAGTAAAGTGTGCATGTACATGAGTGTATTACGTGGACAGCTGTGGGTCAGTGAAAGATACCCGGGTTCCAGGTTGAGGAGGTTTGAACCCCGGAGACCCTGAAAGGGACGGTTAGGTGCTTCGCCTGACTCCGAGGAAAAAAAATAAAGCCGGTCACTAGACCGCAGCCCTCCATAGATTTGTGACCATTAGTCACATAAGGGCAACGCCCCAAGCCCTTCACAGGCTGAGGATGTGACCACAGGTCACCTAGGCTCAAGACTGATCTCCATTATAATGAGGTGCCTAAAGGCCTGGAGGCTTAGCCAATGAAGCTTTCCTTTGCAGACCCTCCTCCCTGCCAAAGGAATTTAATCTCAGGCCCACTCTGAGAAGGCGGATACGGTTTTACTCATAAACTTTTCACCATGTAAATAAATGCCTTGAAACCATGGACTGCCTCTTTTCATGAGACCCACCGGTGGAAAGAGAAGCCCTCCACCTACAGAGCCTCCATCTAATCTCCCGCAGAAGGCCTCCCTGTGCTGAGGCCACCACCAAGCCCAAGCCTGCCACCACCAACCAGACAAAGACTTTTCCCAGCGGGACCAGCCGGAGCATCCTCCTCTCTTTCCTCCTTGGACCTGGGCTAGATCCAGCCCCAAGGCCCCCAATCTGTCCTCAGCTCTTCTGTGGCATCCAGTGGTGCCTGGATGACCAAGAGTCTTAGAACTAATGGCCCCGGCCTCCTTGCAAGCCCAGGGAAACCCCACTTGAGACAGCTCTGGCTGCCCCTTTCCACTCCCACACAGACTGCGCTTCCCCTGGAGCTGTGTCCTGTGGCTTCTCACAGCCTGACACCCGCCTGGAAGCATAGTCAGGTAAATGAGGTCAAATCTCTTGCATCCTGCCTGCCCAAGCAGCCGGAGCCCTGTGGCAGAGCAGAGGTGGGACACCACCATTAATCCTACTGACATCCTGTTTAAAAAAAAAACAATCTTATAAAAGTACAGCTTCACAAGAATTATCGACATATTGTAACAGCATAGCAACTTGTTCTTCAAGACCGTAGTATGTTACTTCACATATATTTATATAAAGCATGGCAGAGGCTAAAACTTCAGCTCCATTTAGTTCCACAGGCACAATACAGAGGGTGCTCCTTAAAGTATGATCATAGAGAAGAATCCTGAAGCTGTAATAATATATAAAGGAATCTGTATTCCTATAAGGGTGCCAACTCCTGGCCTATGTACAAATGTAATAATTATTGTGCATTAGCCTGATTTATTATAAAATCCTCTATGTACCATGCCAGTTTATAGACTTGTAGGACATAATAATATAACCATCATTTTAGAATCTGTGCCAGTGCGGTCACTGAACTTGTAGATAAGAAATTGACTTGACTGTAATTAAGTTTTCTGATTAGGTAATTGATTTTCCAGTCCCTGACAGATTAGGTCAGTAGATGGAATATTGAACTGCAACGAATGGTTTCCTCACCTGAGTAAGTTCTTGTTTCTTTGTGTCCTGCAAGCCCTACCAGTTATGTCTACGAGGTGTTCCTTCAATCCAACCCCTGATTCTGTTCCTGACTCGGTAAAATCTTTTCTTACTTGCCATTGCTGCTGAAAGGCAAGTTTCAAAACTTTAAACTAAGTGAGAAGTTTAGCTATATTTTCAAAACCTTTCCCTTAGCTTTCAATGTTCAACTACTATGGTTTTTGTTTTCTTTACACAAGAATGACGGAGCATGTGTGGACTGACCAAGAGGTCAGTCTGTCTTTTCAGCAGTAGAAAAAATGTGACGAACAAACTGGGTTACGCACACTTTGCAAGATCCCTTTGTTCCCACAAAGGACTCTGGGATATCTCTATTATACTCAGGGCTTGGCAATGCTTCTTTCTTACTTCTCTTCCCTATTCTACCTCTGGCTATTTACTAGTTTTCTGTCCTATACATGTCCCCTGTATGAATTATACGATCACGACACTTTTAGATTGGTACTGTATCTTTAACCTCACACCTCAGACCATCCAAGGAAGAATGTAAGATTTCCATCAACCACTCCCATGAAATTTGAGGTGGTGCATTTTTTATAGTAATGCAAATCAATCATAATATTCACTGTGTGAAATTTGTAAAATGTCCATATTTAAATTTATCTCAAACTATATCCATTTTTTAGTCATCAAAAAACTTTGTGCCAGTTGATGAAATCGAATGGAAAAATTGTACGTATTTTAAAATTGTGCAGTAAGATATGGGCTTTTGTTTAATCACAAACTTCCTGCTCTGCCTTTGTTTTAATAGTTTCCACTACAACAACAACAATGACAACAACAAACACACCCAGATAGACAGACAGACAGACAGACAGATTACAGATGTTGGGCATCATTCATTGTTTTTTCACCGAGGTTCTGTGGTTCAAGGTTTCTTGTGTTTGCAAGACAACAACGTTACTGTCTCAACTGTTAATTTCTAATGTATATATGTATATGTGTACACATATATTTGTGTGTATATATTAAATAAGTGACATACATATGCATATACATATATATTTGTGTGTGTGTGTGTACATTCATTATTCTAGGTCAGAATTATCACTTTGATTAAATAATTTTTATAACTATCTTTCTTAACATGAGACCTACCTTCTTTCTTTTTTTTTAAATTTTTTTTATTAATTTTTACTTATATGAGTACACTATAGCTGTCTTCAGACACACCAGAAGAGGGCTTCAGATCCAATACAGATGGTTGTGAGCCACCATGTGGTTGCTGGGAATTGAACTCAGGACCTCTGGAAGAGCAGTCAGTGCTCTTAACCACTGAGCCATCTCTTCAGCCCTTTTTTTTTTTTAATTTTTTTGACCTACCTTCTTTCTAATATTTTTTCCAGTTTTTGAAAATTCATTAGTTGAAGCACAAATCCCTTTATAGTAGTGGAATACCAAGTAATGTTTTAATACACTCACATATGGTGTAGCATGTACTAATTAAACTGTTTCAGGTAGTTCTCACTTATTTATGGTGTAAACTCTCAAACTCCTATCACACAGCTCTTTAAACGCACAGTTCATTTTTGTTACTTATAGCTTTTTACTAATAGGCCGCAGCTGAACAGAGCCTCTTGGTATTACCTAATTGGAATTCAGCGCACATTAATGAGCCCTCCCCCAGACTCCTCTCCTTCTGCTATTGCCAACTTCTGGTATCCATCATTTGGGTGTAGAACATAATTTTAGCTCACATATGGAATGGATCCTTAATTTAAAAGTCGTACACGTTGGTGTATAATATTCAAAGTCTTAGAAGCATTTATATTGTAGCATTTGTTTCTCTGAATGAATATTAATCACCATTGAGTGTTTTGCTTTGTATCCCGGACATATGCAGACCTACGCTACTAGACATTTTTAAGGAAATGTTGATATTTGTAAATAGAATTAAAATTAAGGCCTTCTCTTACTGAATCAAGCTCTGGGGGAAGAGTTGCAGAGTCTGTTAACAGAGCTCATTTCTCATTTCCTTTCCGTGTGTCTGAAAAAATGTTTCTATTTAACAATATTATTCTCAGTGCACAGCAATCATCCCAGTAAACACAAGTGCTAGGTAACGCTCACATGCTTTTTTTTTTTTTTTTTTTTTTTTGGTTCTTTTTTTTCAGAGCTGGGGACCGAACCCAGGGCCTTGCGCTTCCTAGGTAAGCGCTCTACCACTGAGCTAAATCCCCAGCCACTCACATGCTTTTTACTGTGTATGCCCCATGAGCCACAAACATAATTTAAATTTTAGCCACACTAAAAAGCACAAACAGGTAGCCATTGTTTGAATGTACTTTAACAAACTAAGTAAACACTATCATTTTAATGCATGATCACCATAAAATAATCCAAAAGACATTTCTTGTTACATTTTATTGATAACACACATTTTAAAATCTAAGGAGGCGGACTGACTGTGGAGTCCCTGGAATTCCGACCATTAGACAATCTTTATATGTAATGTGAATGCACCTTACAGGAGGAACTGCCTTTTCTAAAACAATGAAAGGAGTTAGATGACTCCTCAATGTAGCGAACACCAACCTGTATTAATATTGCCTTTCAGAGTTTCAGTGTGAGACCAAATGAGTCTTTACTCCTCAGTCTCTTCCCTGCCACCCTGCTTGATAACTCGCTTAGCAATGCACTCTTTCAATCACACCCTACTAGCTTGGGCATATCACCATTCCTTTCTTTTTCTGAAACAAAAATAATTTATTAACTGTCTCTATGGCAACTGTTTGTGCACAGTGGTGTTTTTTTTTTTTTTTGTGAGGAGAGGGTTATTTCTTGAATTTAGAAACATAATTTTATCTAAAAAACAAAGTACAGATTCAGTGCTTGCAAAAGTCTCTTAATCCAGACCGCCTGTACTTCATGTCCTTACAATACGTTATTGGAATTACTATAATGAAAACGTGAGTAGAAATTTCAAATATCAACGTGAGAAGAAAGATGAAGAAACTATGCTACTGGAATGGGCAAACATGCAATGAAAAATTAAGAAAAATATTCACTGTAACAATGAGGATTCTTATTTTAAATATACCTGGTATATAGAGGATATCAATTACTAACACATGTATTATTCGAAGATCTAGCATGGGCAAAATTTGATATTTCACAGGCAGAGGAAGAAAGACAAGAGCAAGTATAAATAAATATGTTCCTGAACATAGTGTCACTGAAAGTTTAAGATCTAAAACTCAGACGGTAGAAAAATAAGATGACCTATGAACAGAGCGCTCAGAATGGCAGCTAACTTTTTACCAGCAACAGCAGAAACCAGGAAGCATTGAAATACTAGTTATGGGTAGATTTTTAAGTATCGGCTTTTGGCTAGAGGTGTTTACCTGGAAAGCGATTCTTTCAGGACCAAGGGTGAAATAAAATCATGTCATGTAAAATAAATACTAAGTTGGGTTTCCATCAGGAGAGCTTTGTAAACATACTTTCGAAGGAAAGAGATTTACACACTGGTGAAAGACAAGTATTCATTAAGGAGACGTGAGCAGAGAAACTGAGTCAAGTGGGAAAAGAGAAACAAACCCTGCACGTCCAAAACGTTACTGAATAATACACCCAGGGTTCATGAAAATATATAACTAGAACCAGAGGTAATAATGGAATGTAAGCCAGGAAAAAAAAAGATCCTTATTTAGACAAATGGTACAAGGCAGATAGAGATGAGAGATGATTTTCATAAGATGCCAACTGTATATTTTTATCTGTGTTTCATCCAGATTTCCTTTTATGTTTCTAAGTTCAGTCCGCAGATAGAACCTAGAAATGAAGATACACTAGACGAGGACACATCTGGTTCTAAGTTATGGTTTCTATGCATTAATCTTTATAAGATAAACTATAACTTCAAAAGAAAAATATATCTGAAGGCAGCACTGATTATATTTCCCAATGACCTATTCAATATCCCCTCTTCTTTTTCTGAAGCACCATGACTGCTCACCCACTGAAGAGGCTTTCATCTAATATAAAGTAATATTTTGAAATTATTTTTCCTGACTTCCTGCAGTAACCTTTCTAAATCCACTCCAAATTTATTGGAAACAATTTTCTGATAAAGAGTAAATAAACCTCTCACCCATATTCACAATCTAGCTACTTCCACACCTTGTATTCTTCTACATTTCTAAAACACATGTTTTTCTGACATTCTGTTTTATGTCTTAAAATGTATTGGTTCTCTTTCACTCCATCACAAAATGTTACTTTCCCCAATCCTTTATCTTTAATATCTTCTTCCCGTTAGAATAAAAGAATTAGAACCAGAACTCCCATGAAGCCTAAGCCATTGATATATGCTTTTAATTTTTTTTATTCTTTACTAGAACATTCAAAGTATTGGACAGTACTCCTCAAACTACCAGAGAAGAAAAGATAATTGTTAATGTATCCTAACTCTAAACTCTGTGACCTAAAACAGTGACGGACTGGTAAAATATGCTAGTACAATTGTGGCACAAATGTTATAGGAGCAGCAAACTAACTTTTGATTGCATGAGATTCATACATATGTAATTTTTGATGGAAAAAAATCTATGTTTATTTTTTAGCTTCCTTTGTATTGGTTATTTTATTTATTTACAATTTGAATGTTATCCCCCTTCCTGGTTTCCCCTTCACAAAACCCCAATCCCATCCATCCTTCTCCCTGCTTTTCTATGAGGGTGTTTTCCCACCCACCCACCACACCTGCCTTTCCACCCTGACATCCCCCTATGCTGGGCATTGAGCTTCCACAGAACCAAACACCACCACCACCCCACACACACACATACACACTGATGCCAGAAAAGGCCATCTTCTGCTACAAATGCAGCTGAAGCCATGGGTCCCTCCATGTGTACTCTTTGGTTGACGGTTTAGTCCCTGGGAGTTCTGAGGTGTCCGGTTGGTTGATATTGTTGTTGTTCCTCTGTCAGTCCTTCCCCTAACTCATCCACTGAGGTCCCCAGGCTTATTCCAGGGGTGTCTATGAGCATCTGCATCTGTTTTGGTCAGACTCTGGCACAGCCTCTCAGAGGACAGCAATATTGGCCTCTTGTCAGCAAGCACTTCTTGTCATCTGCAATAGTGGGGCAGTCTCAGGATGGCCTTTCCTTCAGTCTCTGCTCCACTCTATGTCCCTACATTTCCTTTAGACAGAAGCAATTCTGGTTTACATTAGTATATGACAAAGAATCTGATTCTACACGGGTTGGGAGCCTGGGGAAAAGCTACTACTATTATTCTGCTAAGGAAGTATAACAATAACATTAATCCTAATGATACATTGCTATTCTTATAGATTATAGCACCATTCACTCTTCATTTGATAGACTTCTTGTAGTAAGTGGGAACTAACACAAAGACCGATATGTGGGCAATGACTAGAGAGTGGTCACCCACTTTGGAGCATTCAGTCCTAGATTGGATGTCTTCACAAAGTCTCTCCCCTCAAGGCTCATGCAGCTGTGCAAGAAGAGGAGGCACAAAGGCTGAAGAGTCTGAAGTGATGGATTCCTTAAACAAATTGTGTTTTTCTGACACAAGACTGTTGTGCATATTAACTCACAAAGACTCTGGTAACACATACAAGGCTGGCATAGGTTCAAGCTCAATGGGATCCTACCATTGAGAAGGGAAAGTAGACATGGGCTGTTCCCTCTAACTGAAAAGGCATTTGAAATTAATACCTGCTGGCAAAGAAAAAATTCAGTTTCCTCCAATGGAGCATCACTGAGTATATTTTCTACACTTTACACCAGGCCCCAAGGGCCAGGAATAGTTGCCCAACACAAGACAAACTAAGTGGTACTTTTGTAAAGTCATTGTCTCAGTTTGCTTGTTCGGGGGATTTTTGGTTTTATTGGTTTTTTTTTTTTGCTTGTTTATTTTGATTTCTATTTTTGTGATGTGTAGGTGTGGTGTATGTGTGTGTGTGTGTGTGTGTGTGTGTGTGTGTGTGTGTGTTGTGTATGAGTTCCACTGAGTTTTGACTTACTTGTCACAGCTTTGGGTCGCAGGCTTAGTGGGGTGAGGACATGACATCCGTGGCTGCACTACAGAAGACAATTCCCTTTCTACTCTCAATAGCCTTGCCAGCAGCCCATCTGAAAGGAATGAGTCTCCTGGCCATTACCCCATCTGTGAAGAAATGTTGACACGACTAGTCCTGTACAGGTCTTGGGTGATTTGAATCTTTAAGGCATCGTCCATCCTTTGGTTTGTTAACTTTATGGACCATTTTAGATCTACTATTTAATTAAATATTGAAAATAGCCCTACGAATTTGATAGGTCACAGTTTTCTTATTAAATGCGAAGATACAGATTTAGGGCATTAAAGCAGATAGTATGGCTCTGCTTCTGGAAGAAAGGGGCTCTAGTGGCATTGCTATGCACACCCAGGTACATCACATACAGAGCTTCCTTCTGAGGACTGTCCCTAACACTTCCAGAATGTTTTTTTTTTCTGATAGAAAGCTGATTGGTTACAGTGGTGGCTGTCCTAAAGGTTGCTGTGGTACAAGCAACACTAATGGAACTGTGCAGAACACAACTACTCTTTCTTTCACAGCACCAAGGGCACACAGTGCAAAAGGACAGCCATCACACTTCTTGTAATTATCAATTAGGAATACCATCACACCTTCATCCAGCCGTCATATCTCATACCTTTAAATGCCCTCGCTCCCTCGGTCACCTCTTATGAATGTTCTCAGTTGTTAATTTTGATTAACACTTATTATTCATCAAGATTAGTAACATAATTGACTCTATCACTCTGTGTGTAGCTCGGCAAAGAATATGTCATTTCACCAGCCTAAATGCTCTTTTTCCTAACTTAGCTCCTTCTGCCGGACTCTTTCTACTTTCTTATGGCTTGACTATATTGTGCACACACCAAAACTAATACAGGAGTTTGTTTCCCAATGTGGTAGTTGGGGGATGAGACATTATGGGAGGGCTTAGGTCGAAGCAGTTTAAATCATGTATACACATCATAAGACTCTCTTTCGGGATGAGCCATTACATAAGTAGATGGTATGAATGGTAAATAGAACCTCTTGGATATTTTTTTCTTTCTCATAAGATATCCACTTGGTCTCCTGCTTCTACCATTACTGGACACAATTATCCTAAATCCACTTCTGGAAGGCAAGGAAATATCTTCAACATCTCACTTCTAGGCCAAAGTAAACATATATCTTTATGTGTAACCCCACCAGATACTCTGATTTAACAACTGATCTGTGACAATGTTGATTATGTGATTTGTGGATGGAATAAACTCTGTTACTGAGGTCAGACCTTCCCTCCCCTGTCAGTTTCTTTTTTGAACGCTTCATTTCTTTGGACTCTGGACTGTACTCTCTACTGGATAGCTCCATCTGCCCTAGAGTCAGGAATCCTTTGAGAGAACATGTCTAGTCTTCATTTTTTATTTCCCAGAGTGGGTCTAGTGCTTAAATTCCTCTTAGAGTTTTTCTAACGAGTCCTCACTATATGCAACAGCTGAAGTTGTGAGCCCTTGGGCACAGTGCCAGCACATGAAAGAATCTTATGAAATATTTAATTGGTTACAAAGTAAAACCAATATTTTTTTATATTTAATACTTGTAGGTGATACAAATTTAATATTAGAATTTTTTCCTCATCATAAACACTGCATACTTTATAAAAACATATTCCCGGCCATCTGGATTTTCTCCTGTGGCATTTAATAACTTTGAACGTACAAATAGGTGATTAACTGAAATATATTCCTTTACAATAGGAATATTTTCCATGATATAAATGCCATCCTGGATTCCTATAATTAAATGCAAAACAAAACATAATAAAAGATTTATAGACATTTGCAAAATTCCTAGAACTGAAAGCTGTTTTTTAATGCCCCATGCTCTGAAGACAATGTACACATAGACACTTGCTATGATGTGTGCAGCATTCATTTCTAGCTATTTTTCAAATATATGCAGAAAGTAACAAAGAAACTCCAATTATTTGGGAGCTGGGCCTCTGGCCTTGAGTCCAATGATACATTCAGTCTCTGATTATGCTGATGAATTTAATTATTGTTCCTATTTCCAACGACAGCTTAGTATTGGAAGCAAGAAAACGTAATATTTAGAAGTTGCAATCATAATCATTCTTACTGACATTTTACATCAAAGGGTTGACAAATACAAAAGCCAGGACTGGTAACATTCTTTGCCTCCTTGACTTTATGTGTTTTCTACTGTTCCTGCTCAAATAGTTCATAATTTGATACAAGAATTACTCAAAACAGAGATGCTTTGCCACTCTGTGTAATTACCACATATTTTTGAAAACCCTAATGTTCACTTGGTTTGTTACAACCAATGCTAGAGCTAGAATTCAGTTCATTTGAGAGAGTCTAGAAAGGGAGGGATCCAGATCAAGCATAAGAACCTGGTAAAAATTACAACCCATGTCTGGAGTCAACCTTGGCATTGAACCCAGCAAATGTCACGTAGAGTCAGTGAAACTGAAATCACATGGTAGTGACCAGAGAGGCCAGTGCTCTGGGCACTGTAACAAGTGTCAGCACACTTTGGCATTACATACCCTCTAGTGTGAAAAATTCTAGAAATTTCATAAAGCCTGAAAGGTCCATTGTCTAAGTGAGAGTCGCTCCTGCTTTGCTCTGACACCCTCTATCAGTCCAGTCAACTATTCGCATGCTCTCCATTGTGTTTCTGCAGAGGCTTTCTTTCAGCTTGTGGAAACTGTTGAATGAGGACTTCACCCGCACATCCATACTAGCTGGTTTTCTCCCTCTCACGAATCAGAGGACTTGTTTGGTGTGACAATGAGCCTGGTTATGTCACCTGAATGCCAGCTCATGGAGTGGAAGTTAGGCAAAGGCAACATGAAATACATGAGACTGGAAAATAAGGCTTAAGTCAAATCTAGCATGTCACCATGTAGTGTAATGTGCTTTTCCTCGATTTGTGGAGCGCTAGGACCTTACTGATCATTACAATGAGGCCCACCAGGTCAGCAATGAACCAGAATTCTTTGACCTCATGGGGTTGAAATGATCAGTACGTTTAAATGTAAAGGGTGAAGCACTTTAGAAACAGCACATTATGGATTTCATTACCTAAACGTGTGACCCGAGTATACCGTCCTGCTGTTAAATAAAAAGCAGGATGCCTGTTAAGACTGTGGCTGCCACAGTGATAGAGGCAAGTAAGAAGAATATCACTTTCCAGAATATCACGTCTAAATACAGAGAAGCTTCTCAAGGATCCCCATGTGAATTGTACTCTGTTTCAAGCCTATGGAACTCACACATTGTGGTCTGACAAGAGTAAAGACGAATTATCTAGTATGAGTAAGTAATAGCACTTTAGTTATAAAGTGCTCACAAAGAGCTTGACAGCACCAGTTCAACCTTGAAGTCATTAAAGTGCTTGGTTCACATTGGAACACATCTTCTATTCCTACATTTCTGCTAAATACAGGAAGTCAAGCAGAATCCAACAGTGTCACCAAGAAGTAACACTCCTTAACCAAAATGCTTCTGTCCACAAAGAAATGCAAAGGCAAAAAGTAATTGAAGTTTATTTATGATTTATTTTTCCAATTATAAAATTGGAAGTCAAGGAATAGGAGAAGCCGTAACATTAGAACTATCAAATGCAAAAGGAAAGGCGTTCGAGTCTATTCCAGGTTCGAAGCCTCATGGAGGATGTGTCCAAGTCTTCGGTGTTCTGTATGTGTATACATTGGGAACTTTCTCATTTTGTGAATAGTCACCAAGTCACACACACATTGACTTTATGTTAATCTGTGCAGACATCAATTAAGTAATGATAAAGTTCTCTTCCCCTCACATAGTACCAATGAGAATTTCTCCTACAGTGTGATAGCATGTTCTCAATACACTTACCCTTCTTTTATTCTGGAAACCAAACCAAAGAAACAGAAAACAAAACAAACATTGAACCACACTGAATTGCTAGGGATACAATATATTTTTAAAAGGAACAAAATCGTGTTAGACAAAGATCAATTCACAATGAGAAAAGAAGGTTGTGGGTAAAGAAGTTAACACCCCAAATTCCAAGAACTTAGAAAGATCCATGCTCAGCAAGGATGATATTTTGTTGACAATGAGGAGACAGAGATTAACAGAGGTGCTCATCTAATGATACAAGGCCAATGCTATAGACACGGCTGCTTTAAAATGACAATGTTGAAGGCATTCAACACAAATGATGCAATTTTTGTCCCTATCCCTTGTCTATCCACTCAGCATATATTTGTCTGTGTAATTCACAAACTCTACGAAGCAAATACAAAATGCTCTCAAACTTTAAGCTTTTAGGAAAAAAATCTAATTAACTTTTAGTCCATAGAAATAATCTAGTTATGATGAAAATGAAACATACAAAAATCCAATTAAAATAAATATACAGTTCCTCACGAGGGTTCCATTGAACTACAAGTTTCCTTTTCTTCCTATCTCTATACCTACATTCTAGATTCTTGAAAAATTATACAAAGTTTTAGGAAATTCTAGAGAGTTTTAGAAAATCTTAGAAAATAATAGAACCTAGAAACTGCCCTGCTGTCCTTCCTTAGCCATTCTGAGCCTGTCAGGTTCAGATCATTTTGGTACTGTGCCCATCCTTCCTTCTTCAGGATTCCTCTCTCCATAGTCACGTGACATTTTTCACTTAGATGTCATTTCTGTGATGTTGGCTTGGCTATTCTAAAATTTCAAAACTGCAGATGATCTGTTGATATATTATCTTCTTTTCCTCACTTTGCCCTTCAACATTTCCTTCTCAACACACATGCAGTAGCATACATTTTTTATGTAAATTGTATGCACTTGGATTTACAAAGACACCTACATGCACATCTACATAGTTAGAAATTTCTGTTAACTTGGTTCACTTTTCATCACTAATTCCTAAAGTAGTCACTGGGCCATAGTTGATGATTCCTGCATATTCACCAAATGAATGGTCAAGAACCACCATAGAGAATAAATGTTTAAAGAATATGTTAAATACATTATAAGAAGAATTGACAATGAAGCAAGTAAGAAATGGAACAGTTACTTTGGAAAATAAACCACAAAAAATTAAGTTGATCATAATTCCTGAACCCTGATGTAGATATGAAGAGATTATTTTTAATAAGCAGAATCGTTTTTATAAAGATGTCAATTTTACCTGGCCAAGGTAGAACTGTACAACTCTCATTTGAAGTACTAATAAGATATTTTGCTGTAATTAGTGTGCTAAAATCTCAATATGCATGAAATGAAATTGTATTAAAACATTGCATAAAGAATAATTAATGATTATTGTGGTATCATATATTAAGACACAAATCATCTGATATATATTCATATTATTTAGTTTTTATTAGTTTTTTTAATTAGCGTGCACAAAAAGGATTTCATTATGGAATAGTCATGTGTACATTTCCTTGCTGATCACCCACCCCAGTTCATACCCTGACTCTGGTCCCTTCTTCCTCACAGTGTCTTCCTCTTAAATATTAGTTTTTGCAAGTGTGAAGTGATATTCTATATCATCTTTACTATCACTTTAATTTTACTTACAAATTGTTAATTAGTTTAAACTCCTTTTTGTGGTTTCTTTTTACTTTGAGGCATTGCTTTCCAGAGATATTATCTATTCTCTAATATAATAAGTTTTTTTATGTTAAATAAAAGTCATTTCATCTGGAGTTTATTTCATCATTATGTACAAACAGAAGATAACAATAGCTTTTCTCCAAAAATTTTGATAACGTCTGATATAATTTATCAGTTCACATAATGGCATATAGACTTCCTTTGCATACATATTTCATAGATATATAATTGAACATACCTTTGCATCTGCCTACATATCTATTTGTCTCTATGTAGATCTGACTTTTCTCTAGCGCTGATTTTTCTAATAAGTTCCATTAAGAACTCTGCAGTTCACGTTTTAATGCATCAATATCATAGCTCCGCGTGTGGTTCCACGGGACTTTTAATATTTCAGCACCTTTATTTAGTCTACTTTTCCTAAAGGTTTTCACTACTGAAGTGTGTTACTTAAGACTTACAGCATTTTTACTGTTACATAAAATAATCCACTGCTAATTAGATCTGATATTGTTATAAATCTGAAGAAAAAAGCCTGAGTAGTTGATGTGTGTGTGTGTGTGTGTGTGTGCATGTGAGTGTGTGTGTGTGTGTGTGCATGTGAGTGTGTGTGTGTGTGTGTGTGTGTGTGTGTGTGTATCAGGAAGGATGGAGGAAGGGAGAGGGAGAAGGAAAGAAGACCAAACCTACGGTTTTATAGATGCTAAGCAAGAACTCTATTGCCAACTTATAGCCCTACTGATTTGTATTGTAGGATAGAGATTTACTATGAAGCAGGACTCATAGTAAATTTACTATGAAGCAGGCTCAACCTGCTTCTTTCTCAGCCTTCTGAATGCTACCATTTTAAAGTTACCATATACAGCTAGAAGTTGACCCCTTTATCAAAGCAATTTCCTATCTGTTGACAGAACACACCACATCCTTGTGCATATTTGACATTTCTTTTGTAGTTCTCAGGAAGACATTTTTAGCTTCAATGATGGATTCTACATATTAATCAAATTAGAAATAAATTATTAAATTCATTTTTAGGTGTTTTAAGAATGTATAAAAGTAGGACCAAAGAATGAACCAGTTGATTAAGTTACTTGTTGGCAAGCCTGATAATATGAATTTGATCTCCAGACTTCACATTGTGGAAGGAGAGAACATACTCTAACGAATTGTCCTCTGGCTGAAATTGCACTGTGATGCATCTGCACA